>NC_057794.1:443277852-443339457 GCF_018294505.1 Triticum aestivum
ATGCAACAAGTGTACAACCTCTTTGGTGAAGCCATGTCGATCTCAACGTGATTGGGTTGGCCGGTGAGGATGCTCCGGCTGACTTGGCTGTCGGAGGAGGGGAAGAAGATCTTAGGCATATGGAGATGGAGCCCGAGGTACTGCTCCGCTGTGATGGAGGGTTTCCTCGTTGGAGCAGCTCCGATGAGTTGTACGACGCCGAGGCTGAAGCAGGACAAGAGAGACAACAAACAACGTTAACCTGAGTGGAATTCTAATAGCATCTCCAATACATGACGTAAAATACATAAACACAAAGTGCTAGATGTAAAATACATCAGCCGCTCATCTCTGAACTTAACTGTCAAAACTGAATTTAACTGTCGAAACTGAACTTAACTGTCGAGACTGAACTTAACTGTCGAAACTGAATTTTGCTGTCGAAACTGAATTTTGCTGTCGAAACTAAACACACTAGCAAGGTGAGGCTACACGTCGGTCGACTGACTTTTTCATCTCTGGTCAGTCGATCTTGCAGCCGTTGGATACGAAATCAAGGGCCTATGGTTCATCTTCAACCTCCACCCCCCTGAGCCGGCCAAAGAGCAGGCCCCCGCCGCCCGCGGCCGGCGGTGAGCCGCCCCGCCTACCCCGAAAACACTCCCCACTGCCAGTCCGCCGCCGCCCCGGCCATCCCTCTAGGCCCCCCTGTGCCGAGCCTTTTCTCCGACGATCCCCACACCACCGCCCAGCCACCGCCGGTGACTACCGCCCCCATCCTGAACCCTAAGATAGATAGTGGGGTACCTCTCCAGCGAGCCCCCCTCCACGCTGCGGCTGGTTCTTCCTTCACCCCGGCGGCATCGGAGTGAAGTGTAGCTAAATCGGAGCAGCATGGCAAGCAAGAGCAAGAGCGAGAGCAGCAGCGCGAGCAAGAGCAATAGCAAGAGCAGACCAGGCAGGGGACCGAGAGCAAGATTAGAGCAGGAGCGCGAGCGAGAGCTAAAGCAGCAGCAGGTCCTACTGATGTGGACGTCGCCGCCGAGGGAGCGACGCCGTGGAGGAAGTGGCCGGCGACGCCGCCGTGGATGGAGCCGTGCCGTGTTGGCTCGGGACCGAGCGCCGGCAGCACCGTGAGACCGAATCAAGAAGAAAATGCGGCGATTATTATACAACCTCTTTGGTGGCGCCGATTAGGCCGCAACTTCATCCGAAGAAACGGTGATGATGATGCTCTTCCGGTGGTGCAGGTGAAGACGGCGGTGTGGGAATGGAGGTGGCGTGAAAGACGAGGGGAACGTCGGGGCAGCTCCTTGGAGGTGGAGGACGGGGTGGCTGAACCGGCGGGACGATGAGATTGACGACGGATCCTCATCCGGTACGGTGGATGAGGGACGTCGAGGTGTTCCTGTGGACAACGTCGTCGGGGAAGAGGCTCCGGCTAGGTGGCGGACGGAGCAGGGTGTGGGGTTTCGTCACGGGTTTCCGTGGCCTTGGTGTATGAATGGGTGGGCGGATGGGATGGCAGTGGGGAACCATGGCTTAGAGACGCGCTTGTCCGAAATGTGGGGTAAGTTACAAAAGTACCCCCACAGATATGAGGCGGTTCTTTCGGTTCAGGGGTACCACGGGCATTTCGCGTGTCGGGATTTCACAGGAGGTGGGAGTTTTCGCGCGCGTTGTAATTTCCGAATAGCAAGGCGCGGGTTGAGATGGAGGGAGTTGTCGGAGCACAACGAGACAAAGATATATCTTAAATATTTCGGGCTAACAAGGCGTGGGTTGAAATTTCCGGACAAGCCTAACGTGTACTGTACCAAATCAATGCGCCCTACAAATGTCATTCAAAACTTTCAATTCATGTTATGTTCAATTAAAATATTTCGCTACGTGTATAATGCATGCAACCTACTACTCAAATGAACGTTTTAGTGCATTCAAAACGTATATACTACTGCTTCAATATGAACTAAATTTGAATTCGTTTCTCTATTTGAATAAGATCTACAGTAATGATTGTTGTGAAGTCAAAGCATTTGAATTCGTTTCTCTATTTTAATAAGATCTACAATCATCATTATTGTCAAGTTAAACCATTGTCTGTGTATTATCTTCACAGCACACCACATGATTAGTCTCAAGTTACATATGAACTATGTGTACTATATGAACTCGAACTAGATTTTTTGAATCCACTTTATTTTGATTTCAAATCACATTACATTTCTAGCTGTAGCTAGATCTTCATAATCTAAACCATGTCTCATATGTATAATGTGTTTATCACATTATGTATGGTGCCCCGCCCCCTACGCCTACAAGTATTTAGATGTGAGTTGCAAACACCACACATTACCACAAATTCAAATAAAATGTGAGAATGTTCGATATATAGTATTGTTTATATTGTTCAATATTTAGTTGTAAGCTGCAAACGCCACACATTATCACAAATTCAAATAAAATGTGAGATTGTTTGATGTATAGTATGGTTTAGATTGTTTGGCATTTAGCCGTGAGTTGCAAACGCCATGCATTATCACATTATGGTATAACATGTGCACAACACATGTATCACCGCTATATTCATGCATGCAATGTTTAAAACACTATGATCTCCTATTCAAATATATGAATCCACTTTCATATCAAATTATGATCTTTGTTAGTCTCTTACACCCACACAATCCTTTAACCTTTGTAGCTACCACTAACTTTCTCTCGTGCATGCGCACGCCCTCCTCGCCCTCCCCCTCCCTTGGCATTCTATCCACCGGGCACATTCATTTTTTTTGTTAGGTCATTCTCCTAGAGTCTCCACAACCCCTTTTCGACACACACCGATCGATAAACCTCTCCAGCGATGCCTGCCTACAACATACAAACACACCTTCAATCTCCTCCTTTATGTGTCCTTGCCTCGTGTCTCTCATACGGTCAGACACACGTGTAAACTCTCGCCCCTCTTTTCATCGCTCTCACAACCGCACACTCCTCCCCCTATGTAGCTAGTAGTTGGGCCTCTCGCACCACCTCCTAGCTCCATTCTCTCTGTCTATCCATCTCGCTGGGCCTTATTTGCCTCTAACAAATGGACGTACACCGATAGATCTCTCGCTATACATATAGCTAGCTAGGTCCTTATAACTCGTTTTTACCCACACGTCAATCGATCTACCTCATTAGTTGTGTCTCTCCCTTCCTCCGACAAACAACAATTGATCTACCGATCTAGTTAGGTTTGCTTACCAAACACATGGTTCCCCTTCATCATCCATGGATGCGTCCCGACAGATCTATCACGCACAGGCACACACAGAAACACATCCCCACTCTTATTGATAACATTGCAGTTCCACCCTCAGTTTGTCTAGTAGGCCTCTCCCACCATCTTCGAGAAGCAACTCCATCACCCATCCAACACTCTACCCCTCTCCCTCCCTCTCCCTCCCTCTCTCTCCTCTCTCTCTCTCCCATCATATTTCCCGTCCTTCAGTTATGTATGGATGTCGACCGATCTCCCTCAAGACATAGCTGGCTCTCTCCTTCTCAACACATATATGAGTCGTTCTACCTCTATAGTTAGGCCTCTGCCTACCCCTCCCACCACCCCCTCCCCCCCACACACACCGATACATCGAGCACTCTAGTCATGTCTCCCTGCCACACACAAACTTGACGTGTGCCCTCTAACATTCCGGTAGGCCAGTCGCCCTATATCTTTGACTTGTACACACACACAATTTCGATGGCTCTCTTCATCGTTCTCACACCCACCCACTTGATCCTCTCTTCGACTCTATCGATAGCTATGACCCCTCCCTCTCTTCTCGTGGATTGCCCGACCCTCTATGTATGATATGCATAGGCCTCCATTTCACACACATTGCATGCAAAATTTTGTTTGAGATGTCATCGACACATATTCCCACAAATAATTCACAAAATCAACCCCACCCCAAAACAAAAAACACTCACGAACGCGGTTTGTATCTCTCACACACACCCACGTAGGTGGGGGACGTGCACGAAGAGAAGAGGTGCATGCACGGTGCACGTACTCCCGTCTCTTTCCCAACCCCCGCGCGGGTACACGGTGGAGCTCATTTCTGTATGAAAAAGGCAGCCCACGTGGTAATTTGGCACATGTACGGGTTGTCGAGTTGGTGGAGGGAGGATCGTCTACCACGGGTGAAAAAACAAATTGTGACTTGACGTGTTATGTTAAAAAAGAGGAAAACCATGTGGGGCCTACCTTAGAGGCAAGGCTCTATACACTGGAGTACTTTTGATGTGTCCCGTTAACTCGCAGAACGAGGAGAAGCTTGCTTAGTACGCCGTCTCCCCCGCCCACGGGTGCGGTGGCTCGCAGGATGAGGTGAAGCTTGCTTACTACGCCTTACGCCCACTCCCTCGCCCATGCGCGCGGTGGCTCACAGGACGAGGAGAAAAATTTACTACTCCCTCCGTTTACTCCTCGTCCCTACTACCTTGGTTATAGAGATTATATCATATTATTTGGAATATATATGTCCTTTAGTAGATTTCAATATGAACTACTAGTACATACTCCAAACACTAATGTGTATAGACATATTTTAGAGTGTAGATTCACTCGTTTTGCTCCGTATGTAGCACTCTCCCTCGCCCCTCGACCCTCGCCCACGTGGTGGACGTGCAGCAACTCATTCTGTCTCATATAGCCAGAACGATATATACTGCACTACCATTATTGCTCGACTTCCCGAAGAGGCGAAGAGCCAATCGCAAGGTTAATATTTTGGAGATGCCAAGCGCAAGGTTATATGAGAACAAGTAGTAGGTGCCGCGTCATTTATAATTAAAGTTTTTTTTCTTCAGTGGCACGTACGCAATATGATAGGTTCATATCAAGAGAAAAGGAAACCGCTCCACTATATACATAGTTAGGACGGGCCAGCCTACACGGTTGCTTGCTGGGGTTGCTCTCTTCACACTCTCTCACAAAACGACTGTGGCCACATCCCTAACATCCCGGCGGATCACGTCCGCTTGGGGAAGGGGTGGATGCTTAGTGTAGATGCGGTGACCGTCGCCGACGGCGAAAACCCACTGTCGGCACGTCCCGATCAGGGGTCCCCGCCATTCTCTCTCACAAAGCCTGTGAGGTTGCCTTCGTCCCTTGCTCACTGCCGTGACATGGGCAGTTGCCGCCTCCCGCCGCCCTCCTCAAGGTTGAGCTACGTCCCTCAGGTACAACTCCCTTTACAGCCGGCTTGCACCACTGCTCCAGCTGCCTACATCACTCCTTGTGGATATTTCTCTACTTCTTTGCCCCGCACATACCTCTACTGGCTTCTACATACTGTATTTGTGATGAGTTTATGTCTCATCAACTAGTCCCAGTAATCTTATTCTAATCATGCTTGTTCAATTTCTTTGCCACAGGGATGCTCATCTCGATTTTGGTGAAACTGCACAAAATGATCCGATGGTCAAAAGGTTGCAAACTTCATTTATTAGGAAGCTCAAACATTGCCAGCAAATTAAAGCCTAGTCAGGGTTCACGGTTCAAGGGCTAGGGACTGCATGGATCGTTTTTTCTTTAGCTGCCCCTGTTCCAAAATAAGTGTCAACTTTAGTAGTAGTACAACTTTGTACTAAAGTTTGCACAAAGTTGAGAAACTTATTTTGGAACGGAGGGAGTACATATTTGCTATGATCTGTCAATCATTGAGATGCAATAGCATGCATGTTAGTCTCCTTTGTATTTGGTGAAATGTTGCAACGGGCAACCTTGGACGCAAGATACATGTAACAGAAGCTGGAAGCTTCATAGCATTGTACAAATTTATCTCGCTGATAAATTATAGTATGTACTATACTAGTACTTCCTCCGTTCCTAAATATAAGTCTTTGTAGAGATTTCACCATGAACCACATGAGGATGTATATAAATGCATTTTAAGTGTAGATTCATTCATTTTGTTCCGTATGTAGTGGAATCTCTACAAAGGCTTATATCTACTAGTAATAGCTAGCCCCCACTACTAGGAATTCTCTATCCTCTCCTTGAGCCACGTCATCAAAATTGATGTAGCCGTTAGATGAAGTAAATCAGTCCATAATAGCCGTCTGATCTTGACATTGAGAGGCTCCGCACTAAGCCACATGCAAGCATGCAGAAATACCGTGCCACATGCATGTGAGTGGGTTTTAAATCACATCAACATGTCTGCATGCAAGCATGCACCGGTAGCATGCATGTAAGTGAGCTTTCAAGTCCCATTAACATGTCAAAAAGAAAAATATAATCCCATTATGCAGTAGGAGTTGGCTGATCTTTTTTCCTTACGTGGGATGATCTAAATGATGATGGGAGTTTATTTAGTTTGGCTACCACATTTGTCATGCGGTTATAGAGTTTTTTTGTTCTATGAAATCGATAATTTTGCGCAGAGAGATATACCGCTGTTCCGCGCCAACGCACGGTGACTCATCTAGTAATATTTAGGAACAGAGGGAGTACTATGTAAAGAGTTAGGTGTCGCACGATAATAGTGTGAGGTGGGCCATGTAATCACTGAGCCTACGTGTTTTCACTGCTCTTGCATGCCTCTGCTGTCAGAATAGAGAAAATTGTAATCTAGTAGTAGTATACCTCCTTTCGCCGAAAGCGTGGGACATCCAGCAGTTCTACCACCTCAGTAATAAAGACCAATGAGCCGTCAAATCACATAGACCCAGCAGTAAGTTGGACGGACGAAGCAACCATCATGCTTGCACCAGTGAGAGGTCGCGTCCGCTCTGCCCGGGCATGAATGCGGCACTGATTCTTTGGAGCGGCGCTGACCATTTCAGGCGGGAAGTGCGCGCGGGCGATGGAGGGGCTTTGGGTGGGCCAGGCTGGTCAGGTGCGGGCGTGGCAGCTGTCTGCATGTCCCTACCGGACACGCCCAGAAACGATAGGATGCACCGACTCTCGCGGCTAAAATCGTACACTACACAACATCTCTTTGTAGGAATAGGTCGATCTGTTGCTCTCTCTAACACACACATGGTGTTAAACACACACACACACACACCTTGGTCCCGTTGCACCTTCTAACGTGACTTATTACACCTAGACGGAAGGAGTAGTAAGTATACAAGATACGGTGGCATACTGACTTAAGTCGAATACAAGTGCCCAAAATTTGTGTGCATGTTATAATAAGGATTCACTTAAAATAGTACGTGAGCGAACAGAGGGATCAATTGGATAGTGTTCCCGAGTAGTAGCGAGATGTGTGAGGTAAGATACACCGCTGGCGCTTTTAATTTTTCTTATTAATTTGTTTGTTTCACCCTCTGACCGGTGGGACCCAACGTACTACGTGTAGAGAGGTAATGTGACTAAGGCTGCATTATTTCTGCACCACTGTGGATAGTCTTACCACCAAAGCCACATGACACGATTATGATTGAAATCCCAATGACTCCCACACACACAAAAAAACACGGCATGCTTGTCACACGAATGCAGGAATGTATAAAAGGTTCTTTCCCTCTCGTTGAACATAATAGGAGGGTTGTGTAGCTGGTTAGCCTGTTCGCTCATCAAACTTGAGGTCTCGGGTTCGATAACTACACTTGAGCATAATTTGTGCCAGGAGGATTCTTTGACTGGTCAAAATGTTTTCTAGGGTTTGCCGCTTCACACTCTCTCTCCAGTATATATATACACGCTAGAGCCTCAGCGCTTGTAGTTGCTCTCTTCACACTCTCTCGCCCTCTCCCGCTGGAGCCTCAGCGCTTGTAGTTGCTCTCTTCACACTCTCTCGCCCTCTCCAGATCTAAACAAGACTTTGTTGGCCTCTCTCTCCCCTCACTGCTGCTCAAAGAGCCGGCAGGATCCGTCCGCCGGGAAGGGAAGGAGGCTTAACGCTGTCGCCGTCGGCGAGGGACTACCGACGCAGCTGTTCACTTTCCACCCAGCAGCGGCACGGTAGGGCCTCCGACCCCTTCTTCTTCGCCGTCGTCCCGTCGCCCACCGAACCACGCCCCAAGAACCTTAAGGTATAATTTACTTACTCCACATGCATTGCTCTAGCTGCATGTATACCATGAATCTAGGACATGGTTCAAAGAGGAAAGGAGTGGGGGAAAGTAGTGGGAAAAGTTGTATATAGCATGAATCTAGGACATGGTTCAAAGAGGAAATGAAGGGGGAAAGTTGTATAGCATTAATCTAGGACGTGGTTCAAAGAGGAAAGGAATGGGGGAAAGTAGTGGGGAAAGTTGTATCGCATAAATCTAGGATGTGGTTCAAAGAGGAAAGGAAGGGGCGAAAGTACTAGTTCAAAAAGGAAAGGAAGGGACAAGGCTGTAGAGTTTGAGCAGGACTAGATTTGCTGCGCTCACATAGGGAAAGGCGTCTAAAGATAACAAAACTAGGACAAACACAAATATGCTCCTTGGTTGTTTGTTCTTTGTTGCAACAGACTGTGCATGACCACAGTACATCGGTAGATGCACATGGTGTTGGTGCGTCCACTGTCCCGTGCAACTCATTAGCTATTGTTAATCTAAGGCCTTGTTTGGTTAAAAACTCCCTAGTCCCTACCTGCTGGGTTCCAGGGACTGAACATGGACTAGAGGTTATTAAATGACATGCTAAAAGACCATGTTACCCCTAGTAATGAACTAATAGAGACAAGGTGCGATGCATGGCAGGGGAAACTATTGGAAAAAGTCCCAAAAAGACTCCCTCGGGGTCTTCTTTCTTTAGTCCCAAATGCCCACTTTTAGTCCCTAAAAGTCCCTCCTCTTTGGTTTAGATGGGACTGCCACATAGTTTTTAGTCCCTACACCAAAATGTCCCTGTAAACAAACACCCTCTAATAATGCCGCTGGAAAATTGATGCAATGCCACAGTTAAAAGCTAATTACATGTTTAATGAATTTTATTGTTAATACAATCTCTATGTTAATATTAATCAATGCCACCGTTTGAGAAATGCTACTGCCTTGCTTTCTTTCCCATTTAGATAAGGTAGATGCTTCTTTTTGTTGGCTTTTGTGTCATCCACCGTTATTGACCACTAATTGTTTCCTTTGCACCTCTGTGTAAACAGGGTTATCTGCTTCACCTCGTTGCCATTGTGACCTTTTGTTGCACTGCACAAAACACTTTTGTTTTAAGAGTGTTTTGTGCAGTTCAACCAAAATGTCACACCGACAACGTTGCTTGATTGCTTGATCTTAGTGGAACTGCACAAGAGGAGAGCTTACTTCCTATCCATTAAGGTGAATTTGGTTCAGATCTTCTTCTTGTGAGTTGTTTGAATTCCGCATCATGAGAGGTCAGTACTAGCCTTCTTTCACATGATTCTGCAGTGTGCATTCATATGTTGTGCTACTTGTACGATAATGTTGCTTGATTTTAGTGAACTGCACAAATGGAGACAAGACTTCCAATCTGTATGTGCACTGTAATATCCCATTGAGGTAAGATAAGGATATTTCACAACTGCTGGTCTGTATTTTCCCATTTTCATCAAAAAATTAAGTTTAGTACTATACTTGTGCTCCCTAATTGACATGCCAAATCTTACATTGAAGGCGAAGCTTGTTTGTTATTGAACCAAGTGATGAAGGGGAAGAACAAGGGGAAGAAAAACAAAAATCAACTCCCGGTGCTGTAATGAAGCACTAGAACTGTGATGTCACAAGTAATGGTATAGTTTTGCATCTTAATTTATTGCTATGGCTGGAACGAACAATTGTTTTGCCACCGATTTGATGCCACTCTTAATGTAATATGTAATTATCTCTACTTGTGCAAACAGGGATCTTCTTTGAAGATACCATATATTTTAGTGGAACTGCACAAGAAGATGTTGGAAACATTAAACTAATCTAGGAGTATATAGTAAGCATGGCCACCACCGTAGATAGCAACAGATGGTTCCAGAGAATTGCTTCATCTGTATGCTCTACACAATAAGCCTCCTAACAAAGGTTGGTACTCACCCACTGATTTCATCCATATGATTGAGCTTTGTCATCTCTATTGGTGTTGTGCTACTGTTTAGATACTGTCATGAAAAAGTGGTATTGTCCTTGAGAAGTGCTTCATCTGTACTGTTTTAAATATTTCCTTTCCTTTTTTTGAGAAAACATTGATGCTAGCATTTAGTAGTCCTCTTGTGTTTGCACAACAGGATCATCTTCCTCTGAATAAGAATATGGTGTACGTGAAGTGACTAGTTCCGATTATGCCAGGATGAAGAAGCCCTGTCTATCTTATCATCAAAAGGAGCAGTTGAAGGATGGTTCCATTACTCCCCACAAGACCAAACTAACTTCAGATCAGAAGGACTGACAAAATCTCCATTTTTTTGCTGTGATGCGTGAGTACAATGTTGTTCTAGGATTCTTTCTGGTGAGTTCCATTTTTCTAAAAGTGTGCTCTACATGGACCATGCATGTGCCTGTTGAAACTATCAATTCATAGTACGGTTTGTTTTATACTAATCACTTTTTTGTATTTGTGCAAACAGGGGTGCTCAGCTTGATTTTAATGGGAACTGCACAAAATGTTCATGAATACATCGAATCATTCATTTCCACCACAAGAAAGGAGGTGCCGATAAGTTCAAGGCGTTGCAACATATACGGGCGAAATCATACAAGCTATGCGTGAATTTGGTTGATTTTGGTGAAACTGCACAAAAAGAACAGCTAGTTTATTTAGCACGAGGTGCCATGCCAATGTCCGAAGTGATGGCAAACCCTGCCGATTCCAAAATCATAGGCATTTGATATTTTGGAATGGGACAACCTTGTCAAATTTTGCTCATTGATTTTAGCAAGACATGCGTTTGATATTTTCGAATGGGACGCCCTTTGCTGTCAGCAGCGTCGATCAATTTTTTCTTTATTCTTTAGTTGTGAAGTAAATATTGCCTCTGACATGTGAGTCGCTGAGATGTATAATCATCAATTGTTTTGAATGTTCTATATGAATTGCCAGTCATGTGTGTTTGATTGCAATGTACAGAAACGCTAAAAAGCTGCTCAAACTCTTTGTACTCCTTCTGTTCCTTTTTACTTCGCACATTGTGAAAGTGCATAATTTTTTGTATAAGATTGGTCAAAGTAGAGATACTTTGACTGGAGACAAAACTTGTATGCAGACTAGAAAGGACCGGAGGGAGTACATGTGAAACTGCTGCAAACGAGGTGATCACCCTGGGAATAATGCTAGTACGTATTGTTTTGCATGTTCATCCAATGCCAGTGATACAGGAATTCGAACTAATCGAAATAAATTCATTCATACACGGTTGGCTTTCATATAAACACGCCAGATTTCATTACATTTCATACATTCTTCAACTAAAAAGGGGTGCGCTGGAGGTATAATTAATTAACCGAAGCTACCCACCTGTGTCCCGCTAAGCCGAACAGAAGCTTCAGTGACTTAACTGCAGGTGCAGTTGCGTAACTGACATGTGGCCTATTGGGCCCACGTGTCAGTCAGCCAACTGCACCGGTAGTTAAGTAGAAGCCGCGTTACTCTCCAGCAGAACTCCCCGACTCCAAGTCGCCGCCAAGAAGCTAACCGGCCGTCAATGGTCAACCCGCCTAGCTTGGCTTCAACAGGAGGGTAGCAGCGGTGGCCTTACTTGGACCCGAGCGGCGGCGACCTACCATGTTCTACTCTTCCTCGTTTTCTGTGTGGCGCGGCCTCGCTGGCAGCGGGGCGGGGCCTTGGCGGAGCCGGCGATGTCCACTGTCTCGTTGCCGGCGGGCGGCGCCTCGGCGGAGCGGTGGAAATCCTCCCCTGCGTTGCCAGCAGGGTGGGGCCTCGGTTGAGCCGACGATGTCCTCTGCCTCGTTGTTGTCGGGGCGGGGCCTCGGCGGAGCCGGCGGTGTCCTCTGCCTCGTTGTTGGCGCCGCGGGGCCTCGGCGGAGCAGGGCCTCGTCGACGCCAGCGGAGTGGGGACTCGTCGGAGCCTGCATTGTCCTCTGCCTCGTCCTCGGTCTCGCCAAACAGCACCTCGCCCGCTTCATCGCCCTCTTTGCTAGCCTCTTTGTAGGCGGCCGCAGCCTCCGCCACCCGCATGCGGTACCGCCAGCGCTCGAGGCGGCCCTTGCGGGCGGAGCGGTACGAGTCGAGCAGCGCCTCCTGCTTCGCCCACTCTGCGACGATCTGCTCCTCCGCCTGCAGGTGCTCCTAGAGGAGATGGTGGTTGTAGGCGGCGTCTGCCTGCGCCTCCCGGAACTGCTCCTGACGCATCTGCCTCACACTGTCCATATATTGGGCACGGGCCTCGCCGATGGTCATGTTGCAATGCACTGGCGAGGATGGCGCGGAGGAGGGGGTTGGCCCCGGATCGTCGACTACCATGTTCTCCATTGGGACATCGTCGTCCTCCAGCTGCCTGCCGGCTAGCCTGTCGGCAGCAATGGCTGCCATCTCCTTGTGGTCCATCGTTCGCCTGTCCCGAAGAGCGCTGGAGCGCAAGGAAGCAATGGTGGGCAGTAGTGGTGTGGATAGGAGAAAGGGAACGAATGCGGATGACTGCGGCTATGGCCGGCGCAACAGTTTATATAGCAATGGTGGGCGGGTGGAGGGACGAACGTGTGGCGCCGGAGTAGCCACCCCGGCAACTGTGTATCATTAATGTGGGCGGCAGATGGACGAACGGACGACACTTGTGTCGTTTGAAGGAGGAGCAATCGCCTGCACCGGGAAGCGGGGCGGGCGACGCTTACTGTTTCGGGCGGAAAGTGCGCGCGGGCGAGGAGATGACTTTACTTGGAGAGGATGACAATGGGGACCCACCAGGTCCATAGCCTCACGTACGCAAGTGCCTCCTTATTATATATATATATGTATAAAACTATACTCCCTCCGTCTAGGTGAATAAGTCGTATTAGAAGGTGCATCACGACCTAGGTGCAAGCAGATTGGTGGAAAAGAAGAATATTTCTCTCTTCTAAACACAACATTTAATCACAGCAGTTAAGAGGATGCCTTATTAGCTACCCATGCAGGCCATCGTAATTCATAGCATGCAAAGCGCTTTTATTTCTTGCCTAATAACCGCATGGACGTGCTGCATGCATTGGTCCTTGCCCGAGCAAAAAAGGGAGGAAAGGGGTTTCCACGGGAGACAATGAGGCAGAGGTGGAAGCGCTCGCTGGAGTAATTTATTTTGCTTCCCCCTGGTTTCCTGACATCACGGTCCCACACCATTGTCAACCTATGTAGTAGTCAATAAATGAGAGAACTGCACAAGAAGCGGCCGACAGCTGGGACCAAGCAGCTTGAGCAATATTTGTGTTTGTGAGGTGTGAGCACTACAAAGTTTTTCGATGTTTAGCCCAGATATTAATTTTTCTCCTCTGAACAACAACGAAAACATCGCTGCAGGTATTAACTGGGCGGGCTGTGGCCCGTCTAGCCAAGCCCAGATATTAAAATTTTCAAGCTGAAAATGGCTAGCCCAGCTATACTTTTTTTAGGAATACCCAGGCAAGGTCAAGTTGTTATTCTCCGCCCCGCTGGGCTGCAAATCTTTCCTAGGAGGGATGCATTAGTCTTAACAAGAAAATGGGCTTTAAGAAATAATAAATGGGATGTAATTATAAAAACTGGGCAGTAACTATAAAAAAATGCACCAAACACGTGATTACTTTATAAAATATTATTTTTGGATATTGAAAATTTTAATTTCATTAATTGTTGTGAGCGCAATGTTTCCTTGGATTTTTACGTAATATAAATTTATATTGAAATTGTATTTAATCTGACTAGAAATTTCGGGATAAAAATATTTCGGATCCCATCAAAATGTGGGAATTTTTATTGAATTCTGTTTTGAACGGTTGGTTGAAATGGGCTGTACTTTTAACAAACTGTAAATGGGCTATAGTAAATTCCATTAGAATTCAAAATGGGCTACACATTCTTACAAATCTCAAATGGGCTATAAGTTCTCTGCCACACACTTCTGGCCTTACTAAGTTGACGCGTCCCCTGAAAAAAACAAAGTTGACGTGTATGCAAGGCTTTCTCAACTTATAGTCAACACACGGTTCTAGCAGCAGTGGCCTTGGATGTCCATCCAACGGATGCCGTGCTTCTTCTTCAATCTCGGATATTCTAGCTTCACCCGCCCAAAAAATGATTCCTCCCCCTGACATCTGGGGCGCACCGTTTCGGAAGCTGACCCGTGGGCCTGCTAAGTTGACGTACCAAGGGCTTTGTCAACTTAGTCAATATAAATGATTCTAGCTGCAGTGACCGCACGATGTCCATCCAACGACCGTAGTGCTTCTTCAACCTCTGGTCTTCTCGCTCTAGCCGCCCAAAGCAGCGCCGGTCGTGCCGCCTACTCCTGCCTCCCATGGCCGGCTGTGCTGCCGCGGAGGCCTCACCGCCCCTACTATTCCCACCGCTGGCCAGGCCCTGCGGCGACGGCAGCCTCACACCGCAGCCGAACGAGTGAACCCTCATACTCCTCTTCGCGTGGGCATCCACTACCACGTCTTCACCGGCTCCACGTCGTCCCCTTCCTAGGCCTCGCCGTCGTCCACCGCCCTGGTGCTCTTGGCGCGGCGTGGTCAACGTGGTCAAGGAACGACTTCCATCAGACATGGACTGTACGTGGAGAGACTGACAGCTGGGTCCACGGCGGCAGCAAGGAAGTGCCTCATTATTATGCGGAAAATAATGATTCCTCCACCTGACACCAGGGACCCACCGACGGGCCACCAATATTTTGCAAAAAAAATCGTTTCCCCCTGACTGCTGGGACCCATCGGACGGGCCACCGTATTTCGCGAAAAAACGTTCCCCCCGCTGTCAGCTCGGACCCACCGGAAGTGCCTCCTTATTACGCACAAAAAAATGAATACTCCCCCAGCTAGCTGGGACCCACCTTGCTGGGAGGCTGACTTGTGGGCCTACTAAGTTGACGGGGACAAAGGGCTTTGTCAACTTAGTCAATATGAACAATTCTAGCTCCAGTGACCGTACGATGTCCATCCAACGGCCGTAGTGCTTCTTCAACCTCTCGTCTTCTTGCTCCAGCCGCCCAAAGCAGCGCCGGTCGTACCGCATGCTCCTGCCTCCCGTGGCCGGCTGTGCTGCCGCAGAGGCCTCACTGCCCCCTACTATTCCCACTGCTGGCCAGGCCCTGCGGCGACGGCAGCCTCACACCGCAACCAAACCAGTGAACCCTCGTAGTCCTCTCCGCGCGGGCTTCCACTGCTATCCGGACCCCGATTCTAAGTCACACCGATCTAGCCTGTAACACCTCATATCACTTTGCAGCCTCACGCACGGTATTCCCACGGGTGTCGCCTTACCATGGTCCGGGACCGTTTGCGCCTTTTGGCTCACGTATGTGATAGTGTTGCTAGCATCCATACGATAGAGAACTTGGGCCGAAATGACTAGTTGTGAACCCAAAGTGGCACTAACTTACGGGGACAAGCATACATGAATCAACATCAAGCATGTCGGTTAGCAGCGTGTGAATCCGGGCTGTAGCAGGCTAGGCAGGACTCCAGATGTCACCGCGTGACATTTCCCCGAAGGGACAGACACAGGAACAAAGTGAATCACATGCCGGCCAGTCAAGTGCTCCGGAGCAGTAGTGCTGGGCTAGCAAGACTCCGGTGAACCGGGCTGTAGCGGACTACTATGGCTCATGGAAGCACAAGACTATGTTTCCCCATAAGAGAGGCTACCAAGGATAAACAACTAGGTTGTCGGGTCCCACACATACCAAGCATTTCAATCATACACACAATATGCTCGATATGTGTAAATACAACATGGCATCACAACATAACTCTACGACTCAAGTATTTATTCATAAGACTCCAAAGAGCCAGAAATTACAAACATGGGTCTCATGACCCAACATTCAGAGCATACAAGTCAAAGCACATGCGGAAGCTTAACTTGTCTGAGTACAGACAACTAAAAATGAAGAAGGCTGAGGAGCCTGACTATCTACCAGACCCTCCCAAGGGTACAGGATCGTAGCTGAGGTAACAAGCTAAACGTCGAAGTCCACATGGAACTACTAGCGAGACTGACGTCTCTCCGCAAAACATAGAATAAGCAAACATGAGTACAAATGTACCCAGCAAGACTTACATCAGAACTATCTACGTATGCATCAGTATCAACAAAGGGGTGGTGGAGTTTAACTGCAGCAAGCCAGCTTTGACTCAGTGGCTAACCTGAACTATGACTACAAGTAACTCCTTGAGGTGGCGCACACGAGTCCACATATTCACCATATCAATACTCCACTATGGACCCGCTCCCGTCTCCCTACGAGAACGCCATCCCTAGCACTCACGCTTATCTTGCGCATTTTAGAGTATCCACTTTCACTTGTCTATGAACCGTACAAGGGGTCCAAGTTTCCATATCCGAGGAATCCGGCTATTCAAAGAGATAATGATAACCCTGCAAGGGTGTACTTCTTCACACATGCTCTCGCCACTTACCACCATGTACACATCGTGTATCTCGGCAACCTTCAAGCGGAAGCCTGGCGAGGGAGTCGGCCATGACCTGACTAACCAACAAGTCTCTAGTCCAGGTTTATCGCCTATTCGGGTTCCATCCATAAGGAGATCCGGCCGGGGTGTCGCTCATGGCCCCAAACGATGTGAGCAGGGTTCCCAAGCCCACCATTCGGGTGCCACTTGGTACACCGTGCCACTGTGCCTAGTCTGTCCCAAGCCCACCTGTACCGGGTGCCACTTGGTAGACTACAAACACTACCTACAAACACCAGAAACTAGTTGCAACTCCTGGACAGAGATCATGTTGATTAATAAGTCGAGAGGGGCACTTAAGCATTCCAATGCATGGTAGTAGTTGTTCATGGATCACAAACACAAAACTCAGTTCCTGAGGACGGCTGCAATGAGACAACCCACCATGTACTCCTACATGGCCTCTCACCGCTACCTTTACCAAATCGTGTTCACACACTTAGCTCTCAACGGTAGGACATGTTCACCACATTCCAATTCATCCCCGATGAATCAGACCTGACTCAACTCTAAGCAGTAGCAGGCATGACATACAAGCACGAATGAGTAGGCACATCAGGGCTCAAACAACTTCTACTCATGCTAGTGGGTTTCATCTATTTACTGTGGCAATGACAGGTCATGCAGAGGAAAATGGGTTCAACTACCGCAGCATGTAACAGTTGAATCGTTGTTGTCCTAATGCAGTAAAAGAGAGCAGGAGGGAGAGAGTGGGATTGTATCGGAATGAACAAGGGGTTTTTGCTTGCCTGGCACTCCTTAAGATAGTATAGTTCTTCATCGGTGTCATCGATCTCATCGTCGGAACCACATCTATCGAGAGGGGACAAACACTGGCAACTGAGAAAGAACACAATCAATGCAATGCCACAATATGATGCATGATCATGACATGGCAACATGCTGTGATTTGAGCTAATGCACATCTAGCTATGATTTAAATGAAGTTGGTTTGAATACATGATTCAAATTCCAACTCCATATATGATTATTTAAATGCCCTTTATTTGTTTTGTCCAAAACAGAGGACAAACATTGTTCAAACATGCATGAAAATGGTACGGATGGATTCCTTGAATTTTTCTAATAATTTTTCATATATAACTTATTTCATTCCGAGCTATGGTTGAATTTCTATGATTTTTTGAAGTTTGCAACAATTTCTGGAATTTTCTTTATAACAATAAATCCAGAAATTAGTTATTGCGTCAGCAGTGCGTCAGGGTGACGTCAGCGGTCAAAGGGGATGTCCAGGTCAAACCTGCCCAGTGGGTCCCGCGTGTCAGGTCATTAGTCTAACTAATAATTAGTTAACACTAATCCTAACCTAATTAACATGCCGGCCCCACCTGTCATAGGCTCAGGGGGGAGTCAACCTGGGCCCACATGGGTCAAACATGGTCAAATGGGGTCAAACTCACCGGCGTTTAGCCGCCGGCGAGGCTAGACGCGGCGGGGCGGTGCGGGTTTTGTGCTCCGGCGACCAAATCGACGGCGGAGAGCAGCTACGTGACGCGGGGAGCGAGCCGCGTCGTTTGGTGGTAGTGGTGGAGCTTGGGGTGGCCTGGAACGACGCCGCCGTCGACCTTGGCGGTCGCCGGAGTTCGGGCGAGGTCGAACCTGAGGCTACGGGGCGCGGAGAGGCGTGTGGAGCGGTGCTACGGGCTGCTTGGGCTGCGACGAACGCGATGGCGTGCTCGGAATCGAGCCAGCGTGGCTGTGGCCACGACGGCGACGTGCAGAGGCGGCGGCGCGTGCGGGCGAGCTCGGTGTGGTCGCTGTGGTGCACAAGAAGGCAAACTGGGAGGAGCAGGAGGTAGCAGGGCTCACGGCGCGTCGGGCGAGCGGGTCGGAGGAGTCGGGGACAAGCCGGAGCAAGCGGGGCGGTGAAGTGGATCTTCGGTGACGGGCGGTGAAGATGAGGTCAATGCGGTGGCTTCAGGGCGAACGAGCGCTCGGGGCTCAGTCTGCTCGACGGAGAGGACGGTGGTGGAGCTCGTGGACACGGAGGGGCGGCACGAGGACGACGGTGGACGTGACAACTACGGTGGCGTGGCTGCAGCAGCGTCGGCCATGGTGGGAGAGAGCGAGGGAGGGAGACAAAGGAGTCAGCGAGGTGTCCACGGGGTCGGGGCGGCACCGTGGAGGCGTTTCGAGGGGTCGCGCTGGCGCGAGCGAGGGCAGGCAGGCAGGGAGGTGGCGTGGCGAGCTCGGCGGCGTCGCGGTGTCCCTCCTCTACCTACTGGCAGAGGTAGGTGATAACTGGCACATGCCAGATGGGCCGGGCCAGCCAGGTAAGTGGCCTCTTGCCTTTCTCTCTCTCTCTAAATTGTTTTCTGTTTTCTAATTTTCTGCAACTGTTGGGCTCTATTAAAAATACTAAAACGTTTCCAGAAATCCTGAAAATAATTGTGGGCTCTGTTGGGATTATTCCTAACAACCCTCACTTAAATCCAGAATTATTTGGGCATTTAAAATATTTAATAGCATTTATATGCCCAAATGCAAATACTATATGATTTAAATCAGGGCCCAAATATGTCCTGCAAAAATGTAAACCATTTTTGGTAGATGCTTCCACCTCAAACCAGAAATGTTGAATATTTTCAAAGGGCATTTTTGAGTTCAATGAAAAAGATTTTATTTTGACCCTAGTTGAATTCATTTGGTGCTAGGGTTTAAGCATCCCCATTTCAAAATTAATAGAAGTTGAAAATGATGCATGGATGCAAGGCCACTAATTACAAGAAGATTTCTAGGGCTGTGACAACTCACCCCCACTAAACAAGAATCTCGTCCCGAGATTCAAGATGTGAGGTAAGAAGACAGAGGGGGCACAAGCTAACACGGTCTTCACGATCCAGGTTGCACTTCATAAGAACATTGACACGATCACCATCTTTGTCTCTATGTCTTGCTCTGAGAACTCCAACTAACATGACAATGAGACAAAAGGGAAAACTCCAAAGGGATCGATCTTCTCGAAGATCGAACAACTCAGGATCACTCAAAGAGTGAGACATTGAAACATCTCTCGACCTGAGAAACGAAACACATCAAGAGGGATGGAAGAACAAGCGACGGGGTTTGATTTGGTGGGCAACAATTCCACGCTTAGAAAGATGGTGGATGGTGTCAAGGTGGCGAGGAAATAATTGCCATGATCCTGTAACGGGGCACTTTGGAAAAGGTGACTCGAGGAACTATTCCCTTAAGTGGGAAAAAGAATTACTTTTGATTCAGAGATCATTGAAACTCTTTATACCAGCCTAAGGCAATTCACCACAATCGTTTGGCGGAGTACAAAGGGATGGCATACCTGGACTAGAATGGATGATATGGACTACCTTGTTGAAGAGAACGCAAAGGATGATTTGCTTATCATCGGAGGTGGAGGGGACCCATGGTAAGTCCACTTTTGAAGATGATATTGGACAGCAACTACCAAGAAGGGCAGCCCATGGGGGATTGGCACAATGGCAGTGCAAGCTGGGAACAAGATGCAGCTGTTGGGAATGTTCCAACCATCATATCTGCCTGAGATTCAGATCCGACTGGTAATAGGATACTTCAGACTCAGCATGTCTGAAAAGAAAGTTTGCAACACAATTCGACGAGATGGCGTTGCGAGATTCTCAAGGAACGAACTAAGATAGCAAGCTCCAAAACATGAGCTGATTCTGCTACATACATGTGAACATGATGTCGAAGACAAGCATGATCACGTAGAAGTCTTCAACAAAACACTACTGAGTTCAGGTGGGGAACCATCATCGAGGATATCGAAGTCCTTGTATAAGTCTTGCTCTTATGAAGGGACTCCTTCTCCTTGAGAAAATCAGTCAATGGCTTGGTGTGCTAGGAACACATATGGAGTGGAGGCGGCCAACCTATCAAACCATAGAGCACTTCGCACGTGCATATGACTGACTTGGCATGGTACCATAGGAAACAAAACAATCTTCCTCGAACTCACGGCGACAACTTGCACCAGATGCACGTGAATTAGAGAAAGTCACTTCTTTCACCAAAACATATACCTCATGAACGGAACACGAAGGCAATGCTTACAAAAGTTTCCAACACTAGATCAATGTTCAACATGAGTCATGGAGGAGACAAGATGCTACTGATGGGCTCAACAGAAACTCATCGGAATTTCCATATCACTGGACTTCCACCATCACATGAACACGGTGATAGCATTGGTCAGACCAAAAGATGTAATGGTGTATGCTCGAGGGATCAACCACGAGTAAGGCAACATTACAAACATCGTTGGTTCTGATTTGACTTGATGATAGCCCATACTCAAGTCAAAGTTTTGACAAGATGATAGATCCAGCAACTGATCATGAGGACCAATTGATGAAGATATCATCTTTCTTCAACACACACTACACAAGAGTATCCCTTTGGAATGAACTAAGTTAGGCAAGCTTTTATCTTCCAACTCTCCAAGTTGTTGTTCGGCTTAACTAACTAGCTCAGGGTATTCAACACAGATTCTTGGAGAAGGGGTGGTTGCAAGAAACCAACTTGATCACAAACTCAACATAGCGGTCAGGTGACAACCTGGTAACACTTCCGAGAAGATATCCGGAAAATCACGAACCACCGATATGTTGCTAGGCTCGAGAACAATCTTGTTTTTCAAGGCAGGACGATATGATCAAAAGAGCGAGGGATTGAATAACCCTAACTCATTGATCGAAGAGTGCACCAGAAATAAGGACTAGGTAGCACAATCTATCCTAGAATGATGATTCAATAACCAGCACGCTAAGAATGAGAGTATTGTCCATTAACTACCAAGCAACACGATAGCTAGGAGTATTGATTTCACACACCACGGTTCACTTGTTGGCATTCCGGTTGCCATAACTCGGGTACCGAGAAATGAACAATGATGGCAAGAAGTATCACTGCGTCAAGATTCATAAGAGATGGTGCAATTCCTATGACATTCTTGACATGAAGATGGTAACACTTCAAAGTAGAATAGAGCAAAAACTGGATTGGCATTTTGATCTGCGAAATACAATTGCTTTGACCCAATCCTAGAAATGGACAAGGTACTGGAGTTTGTTTCTCCTAGTCATTCCGGAATAGAATGGCTTGACGGACCACAAAAATAATAGGCATCGATAACATGAATGCACAACTATTCTTGACTATCAAATGATAGACGGGGGTCAGAATACAACTAAAGAGAACAACTCAAGGAACATATAACTTTTTCAGTTGTGGATTCATGGGTTAGTATGTCAAACGAGTTCAACATATTTCTTCCGAATAACCCATGCAGAATGATAGAACTGGCAGAGTCACAATATGAATGGAGTACTCCTCAAGAGCACCCTGGTTGTGATCTTTTGGTTCAAAAGAACTTCTGCCATGATGGTTCATGGTATTGGAAGAATGAGATACCATGGACCTCGAGGACTATCGCAAAGGTTACTAATATCTTAAGGGAACTAGCAAATACTAACAACATGAATTAGGGTGAATCTCGGGTTCAAAAACCCATGAGTAGAATACCTACTACTAAGTAGCATCATGGGATGCTTTTGGGAATGATGGTCAGAATCATCACACCGGAACACAAAACATGGCTAGATTACTAGGTGACTCTCTAAAATATCCAGGGTCATAATAATAGCTCCAACATATATGCCGAGGCAATGGATTACCTCAACTTACCAACTAGTGTGGTTAATCTGGCTCAAAGGAACACCGGGAACGGGAAGGAAGGATTTGCAAATGCATCAGACTATTTAGAGACCTGAGATGACTCGGACAGCATAACGGCTGTAATTGCTCAAAAAGATTTGAGACAACCTGCAAAAAAAATGGTGGCATGGCCACTCAGCATCACAATATCAAGGTTCTAGGGCCAGCTATGAACATATGGAAGTACTAGGAACTGAACTGAGGCTTGAACTCAACAATCCTAGGCAACTACGGTTTAGTAACACGTCATCCTGAGAGATTGAAGAGAAGCCTAGTTCTTAACCCCGTAGAAAAGATAAGATGACTTAGATCAGAAGGTCATGAGGATAAGGAGTAAAAAGAGCCTTACGTTCCCATCCACAATCAATTCCCTTATATAACTAAAGCATTTCTAGACACGACTTCGACCAGCTTGGCTTGGTAATCCTAAAGGCAGTCAGGCTCTGATACCAAAGCTGTCAGGACCCCGATTCTAAGTCACACCAATCTAGCCTGTAACAACTCATATCACTTTGCGGCCTCACGCACGGTATTCCCACGGGTGTCGCCTTACCATGGCCCGGGACCGTTTGCGCCTTTTGGCTCACGTATGTGATAGTGTCGCTAGCATCCATATGACAGAGAACCCGGGCCGACATGACTAGTTGTGAACCCAAAGTGGCACTAACTTACGGGGACAGGCATACATGAATCAACATCGAGCATGTCGGTCAGCAGCTTGTGAATCCGGGTTGTAGCACTGGGCTAACAGGACTTCGGGAACCCGGGCTATAGCAGGCTAGGCAGGACTCCGGATGTCACCGCGTGACATTTCCCCGAAGGGACAGACACATGAACGAAGTGAATCACATGCCGGCCAGTCAAGTGCTCCGGAGCAGTAGTGCTGGGCTAGCAGGACTCTGGTGAACCGGGCTGTAGCGGACTACTATGGCTCATGGAAGCACAAGACTACGTTTCCCCATAAGAGAGGCTACCAAGGATAAACAACTAGGTTGCCGGATCCCACACATACCAAGCATTTCAATCATACACACAATATGCTCGATATGTGTAAATACAACATGGCATCACAACATAACTCTACGACTCAAGTATTTATTCATAAGACTCCAAAGAGTGAGAAATTACAAACATGGGTCTCATGACCCAACATTCAGAGCATACAAGTCAAAGCACATGCGGAAGCTTAACTTGTCTGAGTACAGACAACTAAAAATGAAGAAGGCTGAGGAGCCTGACTATCTACCAGACCCTCAAAGGGTACAAGATCGTAGCTGAGGTAACAAGCTAAACATCGAAGTCCACATGGAACTACTAGTGAGACTGACGTCTCTCTACAACACATAGAATAAGCAAATGTGAGTACAAATGTACCCAGCAAGACTTACATCAGAACTATCTACATATGCATCAGTGTCAACAAAGGGGTGGTGGAGTTTAACTGCAGCAAGCCAGCTTTGACTCAGTGGCTAACCTGAACTACGACTTCAAGTAACTCTTTGAGGTGGTGCACACGGGTCCACATATTCACCATATCAATACTCCAGTATGGACCCGCTCCCATCTACCTACGAGAACGCCGTCCCTAGCACTCACGCTTATCTTGTGCATTTTAGAGTATCCACTTTCACTTGTCTATGAACTGTACAAGGGGTCCAAGTTTCCATATCACGGGAATCCGGCTATTCGAATAGATAATGATAACCCTGCAGGGGTGTACTTCTTCACACACGCTCTCGCCACTTACCACCATGTACACATTGTGTATCTCGGCAACCTTCAAGCGGAAGCCTGGCGAGGGAGTTGGCCACGACCTGACTAACCAAAAAGTCTCTAGTCCAGGTTTATCGCCTATTCGGGTTCCATCCGCAAGGAGATCCCGTCGGGGTGTCACTCACGGCTCCAAACGATGTGAGCAGGGTTCCGAAGCCCACCATCCGGGTGCCACTTGGTACACCGTGCCACTGTGCCTAGTCTTGCCCAAGCCCACCTGTACCGGGTGCCACTTGGTAGACTACAAACACTACCTACAAACACCAGAAACTAGTTGCAACTCCTGGACAAAGATCATGTTGATTAATAAGTCGAGAGGGGCACTTAAGCATTCCAATGCGTGGTAGTAGCTGTTCATGGATCACAAACACAGAACTCAGTTCTTGAGGACGGCTGCAATGAGACAACCCACCGTGTACTCCTACATGGCCTCTCACCGCTACCTTTACCAAATCATGTTCACACACTTAGCTCTCAACGGTAGGACATGTTCACCACATTCCAATTCATCCCCGATGAATCAGACCTGACTCAACTCTAAGCAGTAGCAGGCATGACATACAAGCACGAATGAGTAGGCACATCAGGGCTCAAACAACTTCTACTCATGCTAGTGGGTTTCATCTATTTACTGTGGCAATGATAGGTCATGCAGAGGAAAATGGGTTCAACTACCGCAGCATGTAACAGTTGAATCGTTGTTGTCCTAATGCAGTAAAAGAGAGCAGGAGGGAGAGAGTGGGATTGTATCGGAATGAACAAGGGGGTTTTGCTTGCCTGGCACTCCTTAAGATAGTATAGTTCTTCATCGGTGTCATCGATCTCATCGTCGGAACCACGTCTATCGAGAGGGGACAAACACCGGCAACTAAGAAAGAACACAATCAATGCAATGCCACAATATGATGCATGATCATGACATGGCAACATGCTGTGATTTGAGCTAATGCACATCTAGCTATGATTTAAATGAAGTTGGTTTGAATACATGATTCAAATTCCAACTCCATATATGATTATTTAAATGCCCTTTATTTGTTTTGTCCAAAACAGAGGACAAACATTGTTCAAACATGCATGAAAATGGTACAGATGGATTCCTTGAATTTTTCTGATAATTTTTCATATATAACTTATTTCATTCTGAGCTATGGTTGAATTTCTATGATTTTTTGAAGTTTGCAACAATTTCTGAAATTTTCTTTATAACAATAAATCCAGAAATTAGTTATTGCGTCAGTAGTGCGTCAGGGTGACGTCAGCGGTCAAAGGGGACGTCCAGGTCAAACCTGCCTAGTGGGTCCCGCGTGTCAGGTCATTAGTCTAACTAATAATTAGTTAACACTAATCCTAACCTAATTAACAGACCGGTCCCACCTGTCATAGGCTCAGGGGGAGTCAACCTGGGCCCACACGGGTCAAAATGGTCAAATGGGGTCAAACTCACCGGCGTTTAGCCGCCGGCGAGGCCAGACACGGAGGGGCGGTGCGGGTTTCGTGCTCCGGTGACCAAATCGACGGCGAAGAGCAGCTACGTGACGCGGGGAGCGAGCCACGTCGTTTGGTGGTAGTGGTGGAGCTCGGGGTGGCCGGGAACGACGCCGGCGACGACCTTGGCGGTCGCCGGAGTTCGGGCGAGGTCGAACCTGAGGCTACGGGGCGCGGCAAGGCGCGTGGAGCGGTGCTACGGGCTGCTTGGGCTGCGACGAACACGATGGCATGCTCGGAATCGAGCCAGCGTGGATGTGGCCACGACGACGACGTGCAGAGGCGGCGGCGCGTGCGGGCGAGCTCGGTGTGGTCGCTGTGGTGCACAAGAAGGCAAACGGGGAGGAGCAGGAGGTAGCAGGGCTCACGGCGCGTCGGGCGAGCGGGTCGGAGGAGTCGGGGACAAGCCGGAGCAAGCGGGGCAGTGTAGTGGATCTCCGACGACGGGCGGTGAAGATGAGGTCGATGCGGTGGCTTCAGGGAAAACGAGCGCTCGGGGCTTAGTCTGCTCGACGGAGAGGACGGTGGCGGAGCTCGTGGACACGGCGGGGCGGCGCGAGGACGACGGTAGACGTGAGAACTATGGTGGCGTGGCTGCGGCAGCGTCGGCCATGGAGTCAGCGAGGTGTCCACGGGATCGGGGCGGCGCCGCGGAGGCGTTTTGAGGCATCGCGCTGGCGCGGGCGAGGGCAGGCAGGGAGGTGGCGTGGCGAGCTCGGCGGCGTCGCGGTGTCCCCCCTCTGCCTACTGGTAGAGGTAGGTGATGACTGGCACAGGCCAGATGGGCCGGGCCAGCCAGGTAAGTGGCCTCTGGTCTTTCTCTCTCTCGCTTTCTAAATTGTTTTCTGTTTTCTAATTTTCTGCAACTGTTGGGCTTTATTAAAAATACTAAAACGTTTCCAGAAATCCTGAAAAAAATTGTGGGCTTTGTTGGGATTATTCCTAATAGCCCTCACTTAAATCCAGAATTATTTGGGCATTTAAAATATTTAATAGCATTTATATGCCCAAATGCAAATACTATATGATTTAAATCAGGGCCCAAATATGTCCTACAAAAATGTAAACCATTTTTGGTAGATGCTTCCACCTCAAACCAGAAATGTTGAACATTTTCAAAGGGCATTTTTGAGTTCAATGAAAAAGATTTTATTTTGAGCCTAGTTGAATTCATTTGGTGCTAGGGTTTAAGCATCCCCATTTCAAAATTAATAGAAGTTGAAAATGATGCATGGATTCAATGCCAGTAATTACAAGAAGATTTCTAGGGCTGTGACAATTGCCGCGTCGTCCCCTTCCTAGGCCTCGTCGTCGTCCACCACCGTGGTGCTCTCCGCGCGGCGTGGTCAACGTGGTCAAGGAACGACTTCCATCGGAAGAGTACTGTACGTAGAGAGGCTGACAGCTGGGTCCATGGCCACAGCCCAGTTTTTTTGTGATTTGCCAAGTCGCTTTGTTAGGCCTGTTGGGCTGCAAATCTTTCAAGACGAGGAGAGATTTCATTCGGCTGGCCGAGAAAATGGCCCATCAGTAATGAGAAATGGGTTGTACATTTTTAAAACACATCAAACTGGCAATTAGTTTCAAATATCTTTTTTTCAATTCAAGATTTTAAATTACATTAATTTTTATGCGTGGAGAATTTGTTGGATTTTATATTGATATACATTTATTTTTAAAATCAGTTTGAATGTGAGTCGAAATTTCGGGATTAAAAACAGTTCGGACCGCTCCGAAATATGCAAAATTTCGTATAATTTTTTAACCGTTGCCACAATATGGGCTGTAATGCTAACAAAAAGAATATGGGCTCCGAAAAAACCTTAAGAATTAGCAAATGGGCTGTAAATTATTAGAAATAATGGCAAATGGGTTGTATGCTGTTTTCCACAGATTTGAGGCTTTCCTAAAAAAAGGTTGACGCACAAGCATTGACTGTTGGATGTCCATCCAACGGCTGTCGTGCTTCTTCAATCTCTGCTCTTCCTGCTCCAGCCGTTCAAACAAGCGCCGGCGAGACTGCCTGCTCCCTCCTTCTCGCGGCCGGCTGTCCTGCCGCGCAGGCCTCACCGCCCGACCGTACTCCCATCGCTGGCCTAGCCATCCCTCTACTCACCCACACCTGCTGTTATTCTCCGGCGATGGCAGACGAACCAGTAAACCCTTGTACAGTCATACTCCCCTCCGCGTGGGAAACAACTGTCGAGTCTTCCCTGCCTCCGTGTCGTCCCCTTCCTAGGCCTCACCGTCATCCACCGCCCTGGTGCTCTCAGCGTGGCATGGTCAACGTGGTCAAGGAATGACTTCCATCAGACATGGACTATACATGGAGAGGCTGACAGCTGGCTCCACGGCTGTAGCAAGGAAGTGCCTCCTTATTACGCGGAAAATAATGATTCCTCCACATGACAGCTGGGACCCACCGGACGGGCCACTGTATTTCACAAAAAAACGTTTCCCCCTGACTGCTAGGACCCACCAACTACATCTTCGCACGCAAGGAAGTGCGTCCGAAAAAAAAACGATTCGCCCCCTGACTGCTGGGACCCACCAGCTACATCTTCGCAGGCAAGGAAGTGCATGACAGTCGGGACCCACCTGGTCGAAGCGTACGTAGCGTTGTCATTCTGGTTGCAAACGTGTATGTACATACTGGTCGATGTAGAGGCGCGCACGTGTCGTAGTAGAGGCGCGCACGTAGCATGTACACGTACGTACAGCGATTAGGGTGGAAGAAAGAAAATACAGCCACGTATGTGTACATACGGGCGGGGTCTCGAATGCCTACTCGCGCATACGTACGGCCAGGGCTCGTGTACATGGCTGGGTCAAAATGGAGAAACAACATCATCGTCGTGTTCATGGGGAGGCAACGAAATGCGTCGTGTTCATGGGGAGGCAACAGAATGCGCCGTGTTCATGGGGAGGCAACGGAACATGTGGGAGCCAACCGGCTGGGTCGGAACGGAATGCGTGGTCGTGTTCATCGGGAGGGCTTGGACAGAACAGGCAATGGAAACAAGGCCTGGCTTACCGCAAAACGGAGGAAACGGCCTTGTGTTCGACCGGCCATGTTCAAAACGGGATCCTGTTCATCGGGAGGGGTCTGGCATACCACAAAACGGAGGAAACGGACCTCCTACAGTCGAAACGGGGGTCCTGTTGATCGGGAGGGGTGTGGCGTACCGCAAAACGGATGAAACGGACTTGTGTTGGAGCGCTACGGTCGAAACGGGGGTCCTGTTCATCGGGAGGGGTGTGGCGTACCGCAAAACGGGACTCCACGGGATACTGTTCATCTCCACCGTCGACCCCCTCCAGCCTCCACGAGCTACTGTTCATCCACAGTCGACCTCCTCCAGCCTCCACGTGCGACTGTTCATCCACGTGCTCCTGTTCATCCAGCCTCCACTGCGCGCTACTGCACCGGCTACTGTTCAACCAGCCCTCTCCACAGGCTCCTGTTCAACCACCCCTCCACGCGCTACTGTTCATCCTGCCCTCCAACGTCTACTGTTCATCCTGCCCTCCACGGGGTGGTCCTGTTCATCCAGCCCTCCACGGGATCCTGTTCATCCAGCCCCAACCGGCTCGATCGATCGGGGTCCTGTTCATCCAGAGGCAACACCACGGGGTCCAGTTCATCCACCCCCAACGGGAACTGTTCATCCACCCCCCCGCAACGCTCACTGTTCATCCAGAGGCAGCATCGATCGGCTTCAGTTAGCAGCAGTAGCGAAGGAATCGCTCGATCGGGTTCAGTTAACAGCCATCGATCGATCGCTCGGGTTCAGTAACGCGTAGCCTGCAGTGCAATCGCTCGGGTTCAGTTAGAGCCCAACGCCTCGCTCGGGTTCAGTTAGAGCCAACGCCTCGCACACACGTGCGTACGTGTACGAGAGAAACGCGCATCGCTCGGCCCCCGACCTCCCACCGTAACCGGGAACTCCCCGAAATTTTCCTCGCCCTCGCTTCTACCATGGTTTTTTCCGTCATGGATGGCCCAAAGAACGCCATGCAGCTGCGTCTCTGGCCTGCCCAGGACGAAAAGCCCATTTTCTGTCATGATTTTTTGTCATAGAAGTAGGAGCCCACCACATCTATGATGATACGGGGTTTTGTCACAATTATCGTCATGTAAGTGTCATATGTATGACAGAAAAAAATTTCGTTCGGCCCAAAATGTCACGGATGTGTCTTTTTTTTGTAGTGACCGGGGCACCTCCCCCAAGCTTGGTGGAAGCCAAGGGGAGTGCCCATACCCGATACTCAATTTTCTTTTGGCGGTGAAGAAGATGATGGTGGTGGTGAAGGAGAGATCTTGTCCTCGGATTCCCATGGCAGTGGCCCACCATCATAAGAGGAGGAGTGAGTCTCACGGGTCCTGCAATGAGCAGCCAAACTCATACCTTTAAACCTCGCCTCATATTCAAAGACTTGGTTTTGAAGATCATAGATCTGGCTTTGGATAATGTTGATTTGCTCACTGAGGGTGAAGATGATGTCCTTCATGGGCTTGCCATCCACCTTAAGATAACGGGAAAGGTCCGTGATCATGAGGTGATTGGTATTGAGCCCACGCTCCACCATCCCCTTGCACCGGAAGACATCTTGCTCCACATCTTCAAGCCTGGCCTTCACGGTTCCCGTCCCCTTGGGACACGACACATCGCGGAGGTGAAGCACCCCCTCATGCATCTGGATGACCTGAGGGTGCTGCACCAATTCCCGCAAATATGGGTTGATGACATTCTTGAAGAACTTGTCCTTGGAGGAGCTTGAAGAGGCCATGGTAGATGGGGTCTCACAGAAAACAACAAGGAAAAAGAGAACAGAGGATTTCTTCGCGATATGGTGATCAACATGTTCGGGAAGTATATATAGATTTTCTATCTTGGAGGACAAGTATATGGTAGAAAAACAGAGTACGGAAGGTATCCCAAGTGGGCACAACCCACCTGGGCGCGCCAGGCAAGCCTAGCGCACCCTGGTGTCTTGTGCCCACCAGGGGACACTTCCTTGAAGTTTCTTTATTTCCAAAATTTTAAAATATTCCAAAACTGATAAAAAGTTTTTTCACAGATTTTTTGGAGTCCGTTTACTTATCGTATCATGCTCCTCTTTATTTTCACGATTCTGGAGTGTTCCGAAAGGACTCTTTTTTTGTGTTCTTCCGGTGTCATGGTTTGGATAATATTACTTTCAACATTAATAGGCATACCTGAGATATAATGTTTTATTCGTTGCTGTTGGATTTCGGGTTCCGGCAGACCCTTGAGGTTCGAACACTGGGGTGCGCGCGGAGATCTCTCCCCTACCGATCTACGTCCAATCTCCTCGCGTGATTTGAGCTGGAAACAACGAACAACACAAGGGACACAAGGTTTATACTGGTTCCGGACACCGTTGTGGTGTAATACCCTACTCCAGTGTGTGGTGTGGTGGATTGCCTCAGGGGATGATGAGGAACAGTACAAGGGAAGAACAACCTCGCGAGAGGTGTTCTTGAGCTGGTGCGATGAACTGCTTGGGCGAGTTCAATCGCCTCTCTCTCTCTCTCTCTCTCTCTCTCTCTCTCTCTCTCTCTTTTTCGGTCCCTCCTTTTGTTGTCCTCTACTCTGTGGTGGCTAGCCCTATTTATAGAGGCCCCGGGCCTCTCCCCAAATAATGAGCAGGAAGGGCACCAACAATTGGCCATTTTGAAGGGGAACATCTAGTACAAGTTATCCTGACCAAAGGTGGTCTTCGGCTGCCAAAAGTACTAGTGATGACGCCGTCTTGGGCTCCATGGTGACCTCCGTCCTGCCGCTCTGTTGGTCTTGGTCTTGTTGCACCGGAATGGCAACCTTTGCCTGATGCCTTGGCCCGCGCTTGCCCCCTTTGCACCAAAGGGGAAACAAGGACACTGCGTAGGCCGGCGCCCGCCTGGTCTCGATCGTCATGGCTTGCGTCACGGGTTCCTCGCGAGGTACCCCTGCCTTGATCTCTCCGCCTCCTCGCGATCCTGCCTGATGAGACTGCCTCTGAGGAAGCTTTTTGTCGTCCGCCCCGCGAGGCTTGGCCCCTCGCGAGGGCCTTGAGCTTGAGCTGATGAAGATGGGCTGCGCTGGGCCCCCACTTGAGCCACGCCGCAGGCCGCAGGCAGGCAAGTCTGGGGACCCACGTTCCCAGAACACCGACAGTAGCCCCCGGGCCCAAGGCGCGCCCGGGCTTGGCCTAACAGGGAAGCGAAGGGGCAAGCGTGAAGCGCCGCGGGCCCTAACAGCCTGCGGCCTTGGGCGCCACGTGGCAATTGATTGGACGTGGGCGTCTGCGCTTCCCCACGACGCCTCGGCAACCGCATGACTTGACATGTCCCTGCATGCAGAGAAACCGGTCATGATTACCTGCGATCGTGGTGCTCGACGGTTGGCCTCCTCCGTCTATAAGTACGGGGCTGCGCGAGTCCCTTCAATCCATCCCTTGGTGCTGCTCCTTTCCTTCTTCTTCCTCGTTCTTGCTTCTCCTTACGCCAATGGCACCAATCCGTCGGTTTTCTACAGAAGAGAAGGGAAAGGCTCCCCGAGAGGGTCCTGACCCACTTTCGCCAAAGAAACGGCTGGTCCTCTGCCACCGGGAAGAGGGTGCTCAGCAGGAGGCACCGAGGCCCTGGTACGAGCGGCCGCCGCCTGGGTATCCGCTACCCTTGTACGCCCGCGTCGTGGGTCCTAGGGGAGAAGGCGTCGAGCGACATCGACGGTGCCGCCATCGATGCCGGCGAGTCACGGTGGTGCGTGTCGTTCCTCCTGGAGTCCACGCCGAGTGCTCCTCTCGCGAGCTCATGCTCCATGCCGCCATGCCTCCGAGCTCTTGGATTCGGCTTCCCCCTCCATCGCCTTCGAGATGCCACCGGACGGGGCTCTGGAGCTATGGCTGCAGCATGCTGACTGCGGTACCCTTGCGACCGAAGCAGAGGTCGCGATCATCGCTCCGGGCAAGGTCTTCATGACCCGGGGCTGGGGCGAAATCGCCCGGGTCTGCCGGATGGTAGGTGCCCTCGTGATTCATCTTGAATACGACGGCGCCTCCCTGATGTTCTTCAAGGTCTTCGATGCTGAAGGACGTTGGATGGAGTGCTGCCCCAGAGAGAGCGACAGGGGCGACGAACCGGCAAGGACCTGGCCCACCCATCGGCCCTCCAGCAGCTCCTCAGGTGGCAGCGGAGGAGCTGGGGAATCCAGTGGCTCCCCGAGCTCCTCGCGACTCCGGAGACGAGCGACGACAGCTACGAGCCCCCGAGCTCGTGCCATGCTCAGAGCGGGGCAGCTGCGTCCAGCCGCCGACGCCACTGATCTGGATGATGTTGGCGTCGATGTTGGGCAGCCCACTATGATGATGGCGTCCCTTGCGGCGGTGCGGGCGATTAGCGTTCCTTAGGATTAGTACCTTTGTTCCCTGCAAGGAATCGAAGCAACACCCCACGGGGGCATGTAAGGCGTCTGCCATGTCTTTTATGAATATTATATCCTTAATATGAATCAATGCAAGGTGCTTGCTTTGTCGTGGCTCGGCTCTCCCTTTCTATCCTCGCGAGGACTCGGCGCTCTACGCTGACAGGTCCCAGTCCCTAGGCAGGCTTCAGCCGTTGCTGGTATGCCAGGTCGCGATGCCGTGGTCAAGGCCAGGAGGTGAGTGGCCTGAGGTCCAGTAAGAGCCCCCGAGTCACGATGCTCGGGAGGTCCCCTTTAGCGCTCAAGCATCCCTCGCTGGGCGAGAAAGGAAGGCAATGTCGCCATGACAGAGCCGCAATGGGCGAGGGTTTGGCGCTGCGTTGGTCCAACTCTTGTAAGGGCGTGACTTATCTCTTGAGTTTGGTGTAGTTCCTCGATGAAGCGCCTGGCCCGAGTGGCAGCTGAGGCGCTGCTGGGTTAGGTCCTCGCGAGCTCCTTCCCACTCCCCGCACTTTCCTTAATGCTCTACGTCCTCAGGTCCCGGCCCTCGAGCGAGCTCAGCCGCCATTGGTATGACAGGTCGCGATGCCGTGGATCATGGCCAGGGGGTGAGGGCTGGAGAGCCAGTAGGAGCCCATGAGTCGCGATGCTCAGGTACCCCCTTTTAACGTGCAAGCGGTCTGCGCCGGAGAGAGGGTGAGGCGGCTCGCGACGTCCCTGACGTTGCTCCTGGAGTACGTCCTGCACACCAATCATGAAAAGAAACAAGACCTGTTGTTATGGTTGCCAGCCAACCTTCAGTCGCTCCGAGGGAGTGACTGGGGCACTGAGGGCCTGGTGAGGTGGCGCCTTGCGGGGCTGCCGCGGCCAGAGCTCGACCACTCAGGTTTATCGGCATTGTAGGAACGGACCCATGCGCAAATGCCATGCCAGAGTGAGTAGCTCCATAGGTAGGCATCAATCGAGTAGGCGATTAGGTCAGGTGTGTTAAGCACGCATGAGGGAATTCATTTAAATAGACGCGAGAAAAGCAAACGCTGCTGGGCTAGGCCCGAGCAGCTCGGGGATGATGCAGCCCGAGGGGCGCCCCCAACAAGGTAAGTAAAGAGCATAAGCAAAACAGATACATGCCGCAAGGACGGACCCACGCGACCTGGAAATGATGCGGCCCTGTGGGCGCTCCTAGCTAAAAATGGGACTTAGAAAGATGTCACCTGGTGCCGTTGAAGATGAAGTGATGCTGAAGAAGCGGGCGATGCGCAATGAAGACGTCGATCCTCACGACCCCCCAGGCCCAGGAGCCTCGGGAGGATCCGGGGGCACAGGTGGGTTCCCGAAGGCCATCTCTATCTTTGCCAGGACCGCACGATGCCTGACCTCCTGAGCCTCTAAAATGCTCCTCACCAGGCACTGATGAGCGGCGACCGTGTTCAGCAGGCCGAAAGGCTTGCGAACCTAGCTGTGAGGTGGACCCTCGCAACGCCCCACGTGTGAAGGCCAGAGGCGCTCCTGAGACGCGGCTCGGTTGAGCCCTGGCACATCGATGCAGATGCGCAGCCCACCATCCTTGCCTGGATGTGGGGCCATGGCGGGCAAGCGGCGGCTGCCGCGCATGACTCTCGACTCCTGTAGCTCCTGAGTGTTGCTTGCGATGAACTCCTGAGGGTTTGGTCTTCCTTGCCTTGTATCTTCCTGAGGGAAACGTGCCTGGAAGCACCCCTCCCAGTGGTGCCCGAGCGCCTCCCTCGCGACCTTGGCAAAGTCGGTGGCTCTCCAAGAAAGAGCCCCCGAGCCCTGCCTAAGGAGGGCGCTGTGCGCGCCTTCCTATGCGAGAGAGGGTGGCACTCCCTGATTGGGAGCAGATCCTGATGCAACACCTCCGAAGGAGCCTGCCTCCTTATGGCTTGGGTCAGGCGAAACCTTCTTCTTCTTAAGGGTCGCCTCGGGAAGCCTTCCGTTCCTGTGGTCCGGGTCTTCGATTGCTGCGGCTTGGAACACACGCTCAAGTGAACACACCACGTCCCTTTCTTCACAGGGTACGGTGATGACTCCACCGCTTCCTGGCATCTTGAGGACATTGTATCCATGGTGAGTAACTGCCATGAACTTGGCCAGGGCTAGGTACCCGAGGATGGCGTTGTATGGCAGACGGATGTGGGCGACGTCGAAGTCGATGAGCTCGGTGCGGTAGTTGTTGTGCTGTCCGAAGGTGACTGGAAGGCGAACCTGCCCTATGGGAACAGTGGAACCATCAGTGACTCCTGAGAATGGCTTGGTTGGATGAAGCTGATCGTACGGCACTTGGAGATTGTCGAACGTCTCAACAGATAGGACGTTGAGTCCTGCTCCGCCGTCAATGAGGGTCCTGGTGACCTGCACGTTGCTGATGACTGGGGAGCAAAGCATAGGGAGAACTCCGGCCATTGCCATGCACTTGAGCTGATCCGCTGAGATAAACGTGATAGCGCATGCAGACCACCTGAGAGGGTGCATGGCCTCAAGCTTGGGGAGGACTGCATTCACCTCGCGAGCAAACTGCTTGAGGATGCGCTGTGAGGCTGGGGCCTGCGCGCCACCCAAGATGCAAGCGATTGTGCGCGGCTCCTGGAAGCCCCCAGCCCCTCGTCTTGATGTTGGTCTTCGTTCCTCCTTGGCGGTGGCGGCAGAGGAGGAAGGCCTGCGTTGCCATACGGGCGATCCTCACGAGGTTGATCTCTCCAGCCTCGCTCGCGAGGCTGGTCCTGCCAGCGATCCTCGCGAGGTCGGTCACGCCACCCTTGCCGAGGGCCACGGTCTTCCCATCGTCCGCCACCTCTTCCTCCTCCTCGGCCATAGCCCCTGTCGTTGCGCTCGGGGCGTCGGCCGACACGTCCATCTCTCACGGCCCTGAGCTCTTGACATTCGTTGGTGTTGTGGGTGTGGAGGTCGTGGTACACGCAGTACCGGCTGCCCTTGGATGACTCAAGCTGATCCCTGCCTCGCTTGGTGCCTGGCTCCGCTGCAAGCACGGCAGCCCCCTTGTGCTGCACGTCCTTGGCCTTGGGCTTCTTCTCTTCTGGGTCGGTAGCCGGGAGTTCGAGGAGGGAAAGGCACCCTTCCTCAGCCCTGGCGCACTTGGTTGCCAAGTTGAACAGCTCTAGGGATGTGCACAGGTCTTCATGGATTGCTAGCTCCTCCTTCATCTTGATGTCGCGTACGCCATCGGAGAAGGCCGAGATGATGGCTTCTTCAGTCACCTTGGGGATCTTGAGGCGAGCATTGTTGAAGCGCTGGGTGTATTTCTGCAGGGTTTCCCCTTGCTGCTGCTTGATGCAGCGCAGATCACTCACGGTCGGGGGCAGGTCGCGAGTGCCCTGGAAGTTGGCGATGAAGCGAGTGCGCATCTCATCCCTAGAGGAGATTGTGCCAGGAGCCAGGTTCAGGAGCCAGGTGCGGGCCCCGTCCTTGAGCGCCATGGGAAACCAGTTCGCCATGACCCTTTCGTCTCCGTTGGCGGCTTCGATGCATAGCTCGTAGAGCTGTAGGAACTCCGCGGGGTCCGTCGTGCCATCATAGCGAGGGGGCAGGTCAGGCTTGAATTTGGCTGGCCATGCGACATTGCGTAGCTCAGGGGTGAGGGCGCGGCAGCCTGCCGTGGCCACCGGTGCCTTTTGCTGGTGCTGGGCTTGTTCCTGGGGATTACCGCGCGCTGCCACTTGGAGCAGCGCGGGGTCTTGGCATGGAGGTGCAGGGACGCGATCTTGGCGCGCCGGCGTTGGGAGCGCGTGAGCACCTTCTTGGGGACGAGGGAACTCTTGGCAGCTCCTTTCTTGCTACGCAGGCGCCGGACACGAAGGGTCTCACCCTGGGGCTGCGCGGCTTGGAGCCAGGGCGCCTTCTTGGGGAGGAGGTGGTGGAGGCACCTCTTGATCCCCGCCTCCTGCACGGAATGGAGGGCGAGGCAGCGAGAAGGACGACAAGGGGGAGCCCCCTGCGGCGCTGACGAGCTCGGTGATGCGGGCGAGCCAGTCTTCGTAGAGGTCATCGACGGGGCGGTAGTGCAAGAGCTCTCTTGCTAGGAGCAGCGCAGTGTGCGCGTCCGTGGGGGCGCGACGGGCGTGGGACGACGAAGCGGCTGGAGTCAGCGATGGTGTGGCGGTGCGTCCCTCCCGCCGTATCGAATGGTGCTGGGAGGAGGCCTGCTGCTCGTTCCCCACCAGGCCGGTGGCGGCGTTGGCGGCAGGCGACGGGGAACAACGAGGACGTCCGCCGAGGAGGCCTGCTGCTCGTTCCCCACCAGGCCGGTGGCGGCGTTGGCGGCAGGCGACGGGGAACAACGAGGACGTCCGCCGACGGGCGCCGTCTGGGCGACGCGGGTGGTGAGAGCAGCCCGACGCTCGGCGCGAGCCCGACGAGCGTCAGCCATGGACACGATGGAAGATCGTATGCGAACAGCGGAAGAAAGATTCCGGCGCAACCCTACCTGGCGCGCCAAATGTTGGATTTCGGGTTCCGGCAGACCCTTGAGGTTTGAACACTGGGGTGCGCGCGGAGATCTCTCCCGTACCGATCTACGTCCAATCTCCTCGCGTGATTTGAGCTGGAAACAACGAACAACACAAGGGACACAAGGTTTATACTGGTTTAGGCCACCGTTGTGGTGTAATACCCTACTCCAGTGTGTGGTGTGGTGGATTGCCTCAGGGGCTGATGAGGAATAGTACAAGGGAAGAACAGCCTTGCGAGAGGTGTTCTTGAGCTGGTGCGATGAACTGCTTGGGCGAGTTCAATCGCCTCTCTCTCTCTCTCTCTCTCTCTCTCTGTCTCTCTCTTTTTCGGTCCCTCCTTTTGTTGTCCTCTACTCTGTGGTGGCTAGCTCTATTTATAGAGGCCCTGGGCCTCTCCCCAAATAATGAGCAAGAAGGGCGCCAACAATTGGCCGTTTTGAGGGGGAACATCTAGTACAAGTTATCCTGACCAAAGGTGGTCTTCGGCTGCCAAAAGTACTGGTGATGACGCCATCTTGGGCTCCACGGTGACCTCCGTCCCGCTGCTCTGTTGGTCTTGGTCTCGTTGCACCGGAATGGCAACCTTTGCTCGATGCCTTGGCCTGCGCTTGCCCCCTTTGCACCAAAGGGGAAACAAGGACACTGCGCAGGCCGGTGCCCGCCTGGCGCCCTCCTGGTCTCGATCGTCATGGCTTGCGTCACGGGCTCCTCGCGAGGTACCCCTGCTGTCGGTGTCAAAACCGGCGGATCTCGGGTTGGGGGTCCCGAACTGTGCGTCTAGGCAGATGGTAACAGGAGACAAGGGACACAATGTTTTTACCCAGGTTCGGGCCCTCTCGATGGAGGTAAAACCCTACTCCTGCTTGATTAATATTGATGATATGGGTAGTACAAGAGTAGATCTACCACGAGATCAAAGAGGCTAAACCCTAGAAGCTAGCCTATGGTATGATTGTTGTTCGTCCTATGGATTAAAACCCTCCGGTTTATATAGACACGGAGAGGGCTAGGGTTACACAGAGTCGGTTACAATGGGAGGAGATCTACATATCCGTATTGCCAAGCTTGCCTTCCACGCCAAGGAAAGTCCCATCCGGACACGGGACGAAGTCTTCAATCTTGTATCTTCATAGTCCAAAAGTCCGGCCAAAGGTTATAGTCCGGCTATCCGGACACCCCCTAATCTAGGACTCCCTTAGTAGCCCCTAAACCAGGCTTCAATGACGACGAGTCCGGCGCGCAGATTGTTTTCGGCATTGCAAGGCGGGTTCCTCCTCCGAATACTTCATAGAAGATTTTGAACACAAGGATAGTGTCCGGCTCTGCAAAATAAGTTCCACATACTGCCATAGAGAGAATAATATTTACACAAATCTAATCTGCTGACGTATTCCGTAGCGTGTCATCACACCACAGCCAAGCCTTTATTTGAATCGTTTTTACTGTCCCACCCCAGCGTGTTTTGCGAGGCGGTTTCCTTGGCACGTCTTGCCGAAGCAGAGATCGTGTCCCCTTATCCTGGGATTCTCATCAATACGGGCGTGGGTAACCCAACCGCGCCATTGATTACGGCACTTGGGAGATAAGCGAGTTTTACCAGGCTGGTGCGGACACATAGTTTCGTTCGCCCATATAAGGGGATAAGGATCCGCCTTTCCATCCACGCCTTCTTCCTCCTTTGCTCATCCATTTTCGCGCACTCAAGCTCCAGCGCCCAAGTCCGCATTCCCCACCTCAACCTTCTCCAGCCATGTCCGAAGCGGGAGGCAAGTGGATGGTCTCCTTCGTTACGGAGGGACACATCAAGGAGCTGAGGAAAGCCGGATACTTGTCTGACGACATCGCGCACCGGCTCCCAGACGAGGGGCAGCTCATCCCCACCCCCAGGCCCCATGAGAGGGTGGTGTTCCTCACCCATTTCCTCCGCGGACTAGGCTTCCCTCTCCACCCATTTGTCCGGGGACTCATGTTCTACTACGGCCTGGACTCCCACGATCTGGCCCCGAACTTCATCCTCAATATCTCGGCGTTCATCGTCGTGTGCAAGGCCTTCCTCTGCATCGAGCCCCACTTTGGCCTATGGCTGAAGACCTTCAATGTCAAGCTGAAGGTAGTGGGCGGCCGCCAGGCGGAGTGTGGAGGCGCCATGGTGGGCAAGATGCCCAACGTCTTATGGCTCGAGGGCTCCTTCGTGGAGACCATAAAGGGGTGGCAATTGGGGTGGTTCTACATCACCGAGCCGCGTGACCCTGAATGGGTCACAGCCCCCGAGTTCCGATCCGGAATCCCTACGCGGCTCACCTCCTGGAAAGAGAAGGGCTTGCCGTGGGGTAAAAAAGGAGAGCTGACCAGACTCCAAACATGCGTCCAAAACCTGGTGAGCAAGAAGCTCAAACTTGTTAACGTAGTCTAGGTCATGCTCATCCGCCGGATCCTCCCATGCCAACAACGGGATTTTAGCTTGTGGGAGTTAAACCCGGCCTAGCACCGAACTCTGAGCAGGCTCTTCGACACAACGTACGAAGATGCCTGGAATGTGCTATTCAAGGGCGCCGAGGCTCCTGCATCCGCTGCCGAGGATCGCGGATTCAGCGCGCAGCGTCAAGCCAATGCGGTAAGCTATTTTTACCTCTTACAGGATATTTGTCTTTCATAGTTTGACTCTATTCCGGATCTAAGCCCCCATGCCTTTGATAGGACTGGCAGAGGACGGCCGAACAGATCAACTGTCCGGCTCCTTTGCCCGAAGACCCAGCGAACACCCGATTGGCGGAGCTGCTGGTTCCAGCACCTTACGTGGTGCCGGAGAAGAAGGCCAAGAAGAAGGCCACGGGAACCCGGAAGAGTTCCCGGCGCCCGGTGGAGTCGGACTCATCGTCCGATGACTCCGAGGTGCACTCCTCCCACGAAGATGAGGAGGAGGAAAGAGAGGTTTCTTCCACAACAGGGGGAGAAAAGAAAAGGAAGGCCGCCCCAACTGGGGAGGCCGGAGGGTTCAAGAAAGGGAGGACCCTCCCTACGGACTACTCCACCAACGCCGACGACGGCGAAGAGGAGTGGCCGCTCAGGGCCAAGCCCCTGGCAAAATCGTAAGTATTCGGATACCTGAGTGACTCATGGCGTTCCTTTATTGGACAGCTTCTCCTGACGCCGAATATAATTATGCAGTCCACCCAAAGCCCGGCTCAACGTGTCGTCGAGGTGTTGTCCCAAAAGGTTTCAAGCCAGGAGGAGGTGGTCCTAGAGGCACCGCAAGGCGACCTCCCGGACTCCAGGCGCAAAGGGGAAAAACCCCCCAAGGGCTCCAAGTCCGGCCCTGGGCCGGACACCGCACCAGAACCTTCAATGGTTCCGGAGTCCGGCAGGCAGCCCCCTAGTAAGAAGGGCAAGCCTACGACGCCGGTGACCTCCGTCCAACCGGAGGCACCGGATAATTTGCTGGAGGTGCTTAACAGCGCCTCCATTGACGAGGAGCACATCACTATTATGAGTGCGGTGATCCAGAAGGTTCAGTCCGCAAAAAGCAGGCTGACTGAAGCCAGTGCCAGCCTACTAACAGGCTTTGAGGTATGTGAAAAATATGTGAAAATATTACCGCATAGACAGTTGCCCCTGATGCTCTATTTGGCGTTCGGAAAGAAAAGCCGAATAGAGGATCCAACAACATTCGCAGGAGTCTAACATAATTAAGTCAATATGCGTATGCAGGCTTCGTTGCAGGCCTCTGCCGCACTGACTGCGGAGGTGGATGCGCTGAAGCAGAGCCTCGAGCGGTCCGAGCAAGAGCTCGACCTTGCTAAAAAGGAGGAAAAACAAGGTAAGTAATACCTTGTGGAGTATATTTAAAAAGATGCAGTTGCAAAAAATGACAGGTTCGCTATTGGTGTCCTAGGGGCCATGACTGAGGTGGCGACCCTTAAGCAAGCTATTTCCGAGGCCGAAAAGAAGGCAGCCACGGAGCGCACCGAGCGGGAGAAACATGAGGTGCGGGTTGGCGAGGTGCAGAAAGAGATCCAGGCTCTCCTGAAAAAACATGAGAGTTTGGAGCTTGACTCAAAGACGCGAGAGTCCGAGCTCGCGGCGGCCCTTGAAAGCGCCAATTCTGCCAAGGCTGAAGCCCAGAAAGCCCTCCAAGAAGTTGAGGCGATGAAGAAGATTGGGGCAGGTAAGGCATTCTTTATGAAAAGCAAGCACGTGAAAGTGAATTACTTGTTACTTACCCGAATCCGGAGCTCTCCAGGAGCATTCACAGATTTGCCCCGTAGCGTGTCAGGTGCCGCCGCCTTCTACCGGGCCGAGGAGGGCAGCTCGACGGAGAAGGTGTTCTGGTCTCAGTATGCTGAGGCCGGACACTCGGTGCCCTTGAGCGACCAGCTGAAGCAACTGGTCGAGCTCCATAAGGTGGCCGAACAGGCCATGAAGGGCCTTATAGTTCGGCTGTGGCCTGGAGAGGCCCTGCCTGGGAGCTACTTCGGGTTGGTGAGGCGGCTGGTGGATGCTTGTCCGTGGCTTGAAGTCGTCAAGCGCTCCGTCTGCATCGAAGGTGCCCGTAGGGCGCTTGCCTGTGCTAAAGTGCACTGGGGCAAGATGGATGCGGAGAAGCTTGTGAAGGACGGGACACCGCAGGGCAAGGAGCATTGCCACCCCGAGATGTATTATGAGGGTGTCCTGAAGGGCGCCCACCTTGTGGCGGATGAATGTTCCAAAGATGTAATATTTGAGTGAACTTGTTCGTTTTATCCAGTGCGCTGAAAACTTGTTCATATGCGCTATGCAACGCTTGTTTTAATTTAAAATATTACCTTCTAGGCGGCCGTTTATCGAGTCTGAGAGATGGCGAGTCGTCAGCTTCTTCCCCCATGCCATGAGTGCCGGGGTGTTTGGGATAAACCTGAGCACTCTTTTTCCCATTCTTGGGTTCTTCGAGGGAGGTGCTTAGCACAACGAACAAGGCAATCGGACTATAATGCGTTATCACTCTCACTTAGCCAAAGAATTCTATAATTTTAAATTTCGGCGAAGCCCCTATTGTTCAGAAGACCGAGTTCGGGGTGCTATACACGCCTAGGCCGGACAAAGCCGACTCCTTGCTCTAAGCGGCATAAGTCTTTAGGGACTCGAAACCTCCCGAACAGCGACCAGCTCTCGCCCTATCATGACAGTCAGTTTTAGCTTTCTCTACTGAGGTGCTTAGCCCAGCTCAACCGGGGCACAATCGTAGTAGTTCTCCCAGCGCTACCTTAGCCGATATAGCGGAACGTAAGGTACCAAAACATGGGAGCCGGGCAAACCCAACTATTAACCAAAGACATGATTCGGAGCTGATGCATATAATGCTATAAGTTTGAAGGGCCGCACTTTGTGAAAGTGTACGGACTTCTCACGCCGTATTATGGGGTGCTTGAGCCCCTGGCGTATGGACCGTACCAAAGTGTACGGGTGCTAAATGTCATAACTGAACAAATGTATTGAAAAAGAAATGAATAGAGAATGCAATAATAAGCTGAAGCTAAGCATTGTTTGTTTTAAAAGGCTGCTGTGAAAGCAGAACGATACAAATAGTGCAATAAGCAAGAGATGGGACTATTTGACATGTCCCCCTCCAGGGGCGAGCTACGAGACGGTATGTAAGACAGGTATTTTGTTCGTTATAGAGACCACCTGGGAATTCGACGTAGCTTTCTGCCTCCTTGGTTGTTGCATCATGTGTTCGGCGGTTGTACTGCCGGACAGGCCTTTCGAAGAGTGGAGTCCTGAAAGTAGGAAATAATGACAAAATCGGGGGCCCCTAGTGCAGTTGAGCCGCATTTTTGGGCGTGCCGTGGTCGTGCCCCTCCCCCTGTGCCCATGGTATTTTCAGAGCGTAGTTATGTACGCGTAGTACTAATTTCGCAGTTTCGCGAGGGCGTGGGTTGGGGCCGTATTGCTACGCTTGCTCGGAATGTGCCAGGCGGTCTTGTTGTAGGTTACTCCGGGCGCGCTTGACGCTGTCCGGACGTTTAATAGCCGGACTGGAGAATTGCCTTGAGAGGCTACTTTGTACTTCCGCTGCGAGGGCCGCCGTGTGCTCCTCCGTTCGGAGAGAGCGTTCGGTGTTTCCATTGACCATAATGACTCCTCGAGGGCCTGGCATCTTGATCTTGAGATATGCGTAGTGCGGCACCGCATTGAACTTTGCAAATGCGGTTCGTTCGAGCAGTGCGTGATAGCCACAGCGGAACGGGACTATGTCGAAGATTAACTCCTCGCTTAGGAAATTATCCGGGGATCCGAAGACCACTTCAAGTGTAACTGAGCCTGTACAGTTGGCCTCTACACCTGGTATGACGCCTTTAAAGGTCATTTTTGTGGGTTTAATCCTTGAGGGATCTATGCCCATTTTTCGCACTATATCCTGATAAAGCAGGTTCAGGCTGCTGCCGCCGTCCATAAGGACTCTAGTGAGGTGAAATCCGTCAATGATTGGGTCTAGAACCAATGCGGCGAATCCGCCATGGCGGATGCTAGTGGGGTGGTCCCATCGATCAAAAGTGATCGGGCAGGAGGACCATGGGTTGAACGTTGGGGCGACTGGCTCCAACGCGTATACGTCCCTGAGTGCACGCTTCTGCTCCCTTTTGGGGATGTGGGTTGCGTATATCATGTTCACCGTTTGTACTTGTGGGGGGAACCCCTTCTGTCCACTATTGTTCGGCGCCCGGGGCTCTTCATCCTCATTCCTGTGCAACCCCTTGTCTCTGTTTTCGGCATTTAACTTGCCGGCCTGCTTGAACACCCAACAATCCCTGTTGGTGTGATTGGCTGGTTTTCCGGGGGTGCCATGTATCTGGCACGAGCAATCGAGTATACGGTCCAAACTAGACGGGCCCGAAGTGTTCCTCTTAAATGGCTTTTTCCGCTGACCGGGCTTAGAGCCTTTGAATCCGGCATTAACTGCCGTATCTTCGGCGTTGTCGCTGTTAATGCGGCGCTTGTGCTTGTTGCGACGCGACCTGCCATTGCTGTCCTTGGTATCCGAATTACCAGGGCTCTTGGTCATGTTATTGCTACGAGCCAGCCAGCTGTCTTCTCCCGCGCAAAAGCGGGTCATGAGTGTCGTGAGGGCTGCCATAGATTTCGGCCTTTCCTATCCAAGGTGCCGGGCAAGCCACTCGTGTCAGGACCCCGATTCCAAGTCACATCGATCTAGCCGGTAACACCTTGTCGGGGAAACTGATCCTAGAACACCTATGGGGCCAGCGGACCGGGCCCCTTTCGGTTCGGCGGGGGGTGGAGATCGCACGAAGAGCAGATCGAGGCGAGGCATATGAGCAGTTTACCCAGCTTCGGAGCTCTCCGGAGAGATAACACTCCTACTGCTGCTTGTCTGGTTGTATTATCTGGTGTTCTTGCTCTCCAAAGCGAGAGTGTGATGTTCTCTGGGCTACAGATGGATCGAAGCAAACTGTCTGAGGCTTCGAACCTATGAGGTGTTCTTGCTCTCCAAAGCGAGAGTGTGATGTTCTCTGGGCTACAGATGGATCGAAGCAAACTGTCTGAGGCTTCGAACCTATGAGCCGAACCCCCTCTACGTTGCGCATGGGCCTCCTTTTATACGCTAAAGGGGTCACCGACAGGTGGCAACGCAGAGGAGGGAAAAAACGTAAAAAGCAAGGTAGTTGATACAGTTACTTATACAGTGCACCCTACCTAACCCTGACGGCAGGGGACAAGGGCATTAAATGCCCGTCTGAGTCGCCCGAACAGTGCAGAAAAGGACCGTTAGGGGCGCCACCGTTCGCCACGATGGCGATCTTGTCAGCTTCACATGCCACTGCGCACCGCTGGCTGCACAGCCTCCCGCCACGCACGTCCGGAGAGGCCCCCAGAGCAACACGTTGGTGGATGCGCTGGAGCATGGACGCAGAGTGGCCGCCTGCCGCGGCAAGCGCCTTGCCGCTGTTGTTATCTTGTCGGGTCCGGAAGCTTGTCGCTCACCGGGCTTCGAGGTACCTTAGTTTGTCCTCCCGGCAAGCTCCTCTTGTCGGGGCCTTGTTGCCTTGCCGGAGCGCATGGCGCGTCGCGGCAAGTTCATTGGAGCGCCTTGGTTGGCCTTCCCGGCAAGCTCCTCTTGCCGGGGTCTTGTCTCCTTAGCTTAAATACTTTGTTCTTGGATGGCTCCAAGGGAACCTTGGGGGATCTTGGCGTTCACCCGGCAAGCCTTTGCCGCGGGGTGCTGCAACTGCCCGTGCACAAGTTCGGGGTACTAGGGTACCCCTAATCTAGTACACCGACAGGAACCCCCGGGCCTGGGCCAGACACGGTGCCGAGCGCTGTTGGGCCAGGCCCAATACAGGGCACGGGCACACGCGGGCTGGGCCACGCCAAATCTTGTTCCGTATCCACCGCACTCTCCCATAACGGCACGCGTTGAATGCGGCATCGTGGGAGAGATCGTGGGTGGTTGTTTAAGCGGAAGGCCGAAACGTCCGCCCCGTCCCTCTTTATAAGCAGAGGAAAAAGGGGCAGTTCGTTCCCCCTCGCTGGTTGCTGCTACTCCTTCTTCACAAACTCCACCGCTCCCCCCTTCTTCTCGAAGCCGAGAGCAGCGCTCCGCCCCCCCCATTGCCACCAGCATCACCACGCCGTCGACCTTCTCCACCACCTCCGCCATGGCCCCGAAAGCCGACAAGGGAAAGGGCGTGAAGTCGGCCGAGGCGCAGCGGCTCGCGGCGCTGCGGAAGGAGCGGGCGATCTTCACCCCCAGCTCGGCGTGCAGGAGCTGAGGGAGTACTTCTACCTCTTTTGGGCGACGGAGACGCGTGCGCATCCGCGCACGAGGGTACTCCCGGCCGCTGCCTCGGAGTCAGCTCCAAATGGGTACCCGTTCTTCCCGCTATTCTTCTACTGTGGGCTCTGCCCGCCCTTCTCGGAGTTCTTTTGTGACATTATGAACACGTATGGCTTCCGCCTCCTTGATTTCACCCCCAATGCTGTCTTGACCATGGCAGTTTTCGCACACTTGTGCGAAAACTTTGTCGGAGTCCACCCTAGTGTAGCCCTTTTCCGCCACTTCTTCATACCTCGGGTAGAGAGAGGAGAGCCGCTTGCCAGAGGGATTGCCTGGGTCTCGAGAGTCGGCAAGAAAGACGCGTACTTGGAGGGTGAGCTTCGCAGCAAGTGGGAGGAGTGGAGAGCGGAGTGGTGTTGGATCGTCGAGGAGGATCCGCAGCCCTTCACCGCCGTGCGCCAAACTCCAATAGTGCGCGGCAATGACTGGAGCAACATGGCCCCTGAAGACGAGAGGCTGAAGATCGCCATCACTAGGATTCTTCGCCTCAGGCTTGCCGGGCTCACCGTAGGTGCTGTCGGGGCAGATTTCCTCCGCCGCCGCATTGCCCCCCTGCAGGAGAGGAGGAGGCCCGCCTGGGAATTCAAGAATTCAGCGGACATCATGAGGCTGCGGCCGGGCCTCAACTACAACTTCACTGTCTTGGAGTTGGATGCAATGCTTTTGGAATTATTCAAACGCGACCCCCAGCATCCATTCACACTGCCGAGGGGCGTAGTTCCTTTGTGCAATAACTCTTCGCTTGACCGGATCCGCGCCATGATGTCGTTGTGCGATTCACACGGCATCGTCCCAACTTGGCAAGAGCCTGCGGACGATGTTGTGCGAGCGTTCTTCGACACCTTGGAGGAATTGCCAGTCCGCGCTGACGAGCAGAAGAGCCTCACCCGTGACACCACCGACGAGGAGCTGCAGCTCATCGCTACTAGGGCGGAAGAGGCTGCGGCCGCAGCTGCTGCGGGTGTGTTTGGGTTTACTGTGGAGGAGGCAGAGGCTGCAGAGGCGGCAAACCTTGCCGAACGCGCGGAGTTCATGGGCGAGGAAGAGCCTGCTGGATCCGAAGCCGAGTCGAGCGAAGCCGGCGAGGAGGAGGCTGAGCCTTCAGAGAGCTTGCCGTAGGCGGAGCCCCCGGCCCCGCCAAGAAGGCGCCTTCGTAGGGCCGGGGATGCAGCAGGGCGGCAGCCGGCTCCACAACCACTGAGCCGTGCGACGCGCTCTACCGCGGCAAGCAATGTTGCCGTGGGAGCGCCTCACGCAACAGCGGCAACTGGAGCGGGATCTTCCCGGGCCACCGCCGCCGCCCCCAGCAAGCGGGCAAGGGATCCTACTCCTCCACCTCTCCGCACCGGAGGAGGGCCGGACTTCGATCTTTCCGCGCTCAGCTCCGATGAGGAGGAAGAAGAGTGAGTTTCTTTGGTGCCCTTATAATCCTTCAATCTTGTTCTTTATATCTTGTATCTGACTTGCTCCAATCTGGACTCTTTTCTTTTTAGAACACTGGCCCAGAGAGCGGCGAAGAGGGCCAAGGCCGCGGTGATTGTCATCGAGGATGACCCCATTGCGTCGGCAGGAGGTGGGTCCGAGACCACCTTGACGGACCCGGCAATCACCCCTCGGAGCAGCCCCCAGCGCAGCCCCCAGCGTAAGTTCATAGTTTAGCCTTCTGCTGTCGGGCGCGCTTGAGTGCTTTTTCCTTTGTTGATATCTTGCTTGTTGGCTTGTGCAGGAGCAGAGCAGCCTCATCAGGAGCGCCCGGAGGCCGGTCCCGAAGTGCCACCTGCTTCGACTGCGCCGCCAAGGGAGGAGTCCCCGGCAAGGGAGTGCTCTCCGGCAAGGGGGGACTCTCCGGCAAGGGACGGCACTGCTGATCCTGCGGCGACCGAGGCCGCTACTGAAGATCTTGGCGCAGGTAATCCACTTGCCCAAAAACTTTCCCTTGGGTTCTACTTCTTTCGTTTTTCCTTTCTTGGATGTTTTTGATTGATTTTCCTCCCCTCTTCGTTCTTCAGACCCATCTTCGGCTGATCCAATGGAGACGGAGGGCGCCGGCGAGGAAGGTGCCGATGCCGATGTGACCGCCGGCAAGGAGGCCGCCGGGGCTGCTGCTGCGGAAGCCAGCGAGGGGTCGAGCGATCGCACTGACGACCCTGAGGCCGCAGGAGCGCCGAACGCTGCACCGACCGCCGAACCCTCTGCCGCTTCCGCGGAGCCGGGCTCCGAGGATCCCCAGCCCGGCGCCTACTTGCAGGCCGGTGACAACATCTTCATCAAGCTACCCTGGGCGTCGAGCTCCAGGGCGCCAGTCGAGGGGGAGACTTTTGACGGGGAGGTGCTCGCCTCTGCTGGGCTGTCATTAGTTGACGCGCCCGGCAGCAGCAGCGGCGAGCCTGAGGAGGAGGAGCTGCTGCGGAAGCTGCTGTCACTCTACCGCACCCGGCAAGCCAAGCTGGCTTCCCAGGAAGCGCTTGTCGCGAAGGCGGGAGTTGACATGGAGAAGCGCGCGGAGGAGCTCCGGGGACAAAATCAAGAAGCTCTTCGATCCCTGGCGCAGGAGCGGGAGCGAGTAGACGAGGAGCGCACGGCCTTTCTTCTCGAGAAGGCCGAGGCTGAGGAGGAACAAAGGCTTGCTGCCGAGAAGCAGTCCGCGCGGGAAGGCGAGCTAGTGCAGCGGAAGGCCCACCTCGACAGCTACGAGGAAGAGCTTGCCGAGCGCGAGCGAGCACTTGGCGGGGCGCTCAAGGAGGCAAAGGATGCCGCGGCAACTGCAGAGGCCGCCAATAAGGAGCTAGAGGAGAAGGTGGCGCGGCTGGAGGCCGACATTGGGAAGAGCGGCGAGGAGATTGCCGCGCTCAAGCGTGAGCGCGAGAAGGATGCTGCCGCCCATGGTGAGCTGCAAGGCCTTCTCGCTGATTCCAAAGCAGACCTAGAGCTGAAGCTGGCCACGCTGACGCAGACGCTGGAGGCCGCCAAGGAGCGGGAGAAGACCTTGGCGGAGAAGGTCAAGGCTGACGCGGTGCTGCTGGAGAGCATTGCAGTCACCCAGAACTCCTTCAGAGACACAGTGGAGCACTGGACCGAGGGTCTGGTGAACACTGCCGCCGTCATCAATGAGGAGCTGGCGCAGCTGGGGATGGAGGACTTTGGGTATCCTTCCGACGAGAGCCTTCAACCCAGCGCCAAGCTCAGTCTATTCTTCAAGGGCGTGGCGACGACACTCCAGCGACTCCGGGAGAGGATCCCGAAGCAGCTGGCCGACGAGTCACGCAAAATCTGCGCCGGGGTTCTCCAGAAGGTGCTGATGAAGGTAGCCTTCCGCAATCCAGGCCTCAGCTTCACCAACGTCCTCTGATCCTTGCCGCCTGACGCTGATCTGGACGCACTCAAGGCCCTTGTCGCACCCATTGTGGACAAGGTGAGCGAGATCAAGCGAGTCGAGGGCGGGCGCGTAGATTAGGCCGCCCATTCCTTCTTTTCCCTTGTCGCTGCTAGTCATGTCATGAAAACAGTCTATTAGAGCTGCGACAAGTTATCTTTGTAATATAACTTTATTTGTGTCTATCAGTTGCAATGTTATTTCCTCTACTAGATTCCTCCCTTTGTATGTTTTCACCCTACGCTTCTAGGGAACTTGTCGGTGCAGGCGCCCGAGCGGCGAGCGCTGAGTGCGGAACTTCAGCAGCCTGCTGGCGGCGCTGCTTCCGACAAGAAACCTTGTCGTGACTAGATGCAGCACGCTTAAGCTGTTGAGCGGACTCGAAACAAAGTAAGGGCGCAACTAGCCACGAGTTGGTTCCTCTGCGCACAGGTTTTCCATACAAAGCAGGGTCGTTTGAGGAAGATAACTCAAAAATTTAAAAATGTGATTGCTCAAACTTTGGCAACTTAGCTTTTCTGTTATTTGCTTCCCGGTAAGGCAAGTCTTTGCTTGAACGACGCCTGGCCCACACCACAATCTTCTCCTTCCCCCGGCAAACTTGTGTGCGAGAGAACCTTCTTTTCCTTTAAAAGAAAAAGAAAGAAGAGAAAATAATAAAATGGAGCACTCCGGCTCGTTACTGCTTATCGGATGTAAGTGCTGCACAAAGTGTCATATAATCACATGCAAGAAAGGAACTAATGCATGAAATGGACAAGCTGTGCGGAGCACATGGGTTTTTACTTATGCATGGGATCTGCGCCCGGCTTTGTACAAAGGATTACATGCAACAGCGGCAAGACTTGTACAAAAGGTGGTTGCCGGAACGGGTTCCGGCAACCGCGCCTTATGGGAAAAACTTACGAAGATGTTCTATGTTCCAGGAGTTGCTCACTGGAATGCCATCTTCGGTCTCAAGGCGGACAACGCCAGGCCTTGTGACTCGTCTTACCCGATAAGGGCCTTCCCACTTCGGCGTCAACTTGTTGGAATTCTTGGCGGATTGAACGCGCCGAAGAACAAGGTCGCCTTCCTCGAAGCTTCTGGCTTTAACTTTGCGGCTATGATAGCGGCGCAAAGCTTGCTGGTATCGAGCAGCTCGTACAGCAGCCTGAAGATGATCTTCCTCAAGGAGCAGCGCGTCGTCTTGCCGCAGCTGTTCTTGCTCAAGCTCATCATAAGCGAGCACTCGAGGTGATCCGTATACGAGTTCCGTGGGGAGAACTGCCTCTGCTCCATAGACTAGAGCGAAAGGTGTCTGGCCAGTGGCTCGATTTGGCGTCGTTCTGATCGACCAAAGAACCACCGACAGCTCCTCGATCCAGTTCCTTCCGCATTTGTGCAGCCTGTCGAAAGTTCTGGTCTTGAGCCCGCGCAGCACTTTAGCATTTGCCCTCTCTGCTTGACCGTTGCTTCTCGGATGAGCAACAGAAGCGAAGCAGACCTTGGCGCCAAGGTCTTGGACGTACTGCATGAAGGTGCGGCTCATGAATTGCGTGCCGTTGTCGGTGATGATCCTGTTGGGAATCCCAAAACAGCAAACAATCGACCTGAAGAACTTGACTGCTGACTGTGCTGTCACCTTCCTCACTGGCTGCACTTCCGGCCACTTTGCGAACTTGTCGATTGCGACGTACAAGTACTCAAAGCCCCCGACGGCTCGGGGGAAGGGGCCGAGGATATCGAGCCCCCAGACCGAAAATGGCCAGGATAAAGGGATCGTCTGGAGAGCTTGAGCTGGCTGATGTATCTGTTTGGAGTGGAACTGGCACGCTTCACACTTGGTTACTCGTGCAGTTGCATCCTGGAGGGCTGTCGGCCAAAAGAAACCTTGCCGGAAAGCTTTGCCGGCAAGTGCTCTTGCGCCTATGTGGTGGCCACATATGCCTCCATGTATCTCTGCCAACAGCTTTTGTTCATCCTCCCGGCAAATACACTTCAATTTCACACCGTTGAGTCTTCTTCTGTACAGTATGCTATCGACAAACTGGTACATACTTGACTGCCGGGCTACTCTTTCCGCTTCTCCTTGCTCTTCGGGAAGTTCTCCTGTCTGAAGGAAACGGACAATCTGCTGTGCCCATGCTGGAGCCTGTGGCTCGACAACAAGGACTAAAGGCACATCTGCTGCTGCGGGAACATCTGCTTCTACGGCAAGGATTTGCGGCCCTACCGGAGCTTGATGTTCCCCGGCAAGCTTGCCGGAGCAAAACTTGTTGGGAGCGTCTGCTTCAACGGAACAAACCATTAGGCTTGCCGGAGCAGACTGCCCCTCAGCATCCTTGGTGTTGATCTTGGGGACTTTCTTGGCGGCGGCTTCGGGGAGCTCTGCCGGAAAGTAGTCACCAGAAACCAACTTCCTCTTTTTTCTTTGTCCAGTTGATGGTGTTACAGATGGTTGATCCAACTTAAGCACAAAAATCCCTGGTTCCACAGGTAACTTTAGTGCGGCGCACTTTGACAGGCCATCAGCAATATCATTGTGAGCTCTTGGTATATGCTCCATTTGTAGGCCGTCAAAGTGCTCCTCTAGCTTCCTCACTTCATCGACATACGCTTCCATCAACGGACTCTAGTAGTTCTTGTTCACTTGTCGGACGACAAGCTGTGAGTCACCCCTGACAATGAGCTTCTTAATCCCAAGGTCTGCTGCGATTCTGAGACCGGCAAGCAATCCTTCATACTCTGCAGTATTGTTGGTTGCTTGCTCTTTGGGAAAGTGCATCTGGACTACGTACTTGAGGTGCTCTTCGGTGGGCGCGACAAGCAGCACACCTGCACCGGCGCCTTGCAGCGAGAAGGCTCCATCGAAGTACATCAGCCACTCTTTGCTTGCCTCTTTGACGGGGATGCTCATTTCTGGAATTTCTTCATCTGGGGTTGGCGTCCACTCTGCTATGAACTCTGCCAATGCTCTGCTTTGGATAGTTGAGGTGCTCTCAAACTTGAGGCCAAAGCTTGACAGTTCCAGCGCCCACTCGACAATCCTGCCTGTTGCTTCTGGATTTTGCAGTATCCTCTTCAGCGGAAAGTGAGTGACGACTGTGATCTCATGTGCTTGGAAGTAATGGCGCAACTTTCTCGAGGCCATGAGGAGGCCGAAAAGCAACTTCTGCACACCAGAGTACCTTGATCTAGCCCCCTGCAGAAGGGAACTGACAAAGTAAACTGGGTGCTGCACCATTCTCCTTGGCATCTCATCATGTTCCTGCGCAAATCCATGTTTGTCGGGACCAGAGCTTGTCGATGAAGCCCCCTGCTTGTCGCTGGATGGATCTGCTGTGGTTGCTGGCTCATCATCTGCCTCCCTCTCCGCCACTAACGCAGCACTAACCACTTGATTGGTTGCTGCTATATACAGCAGCAACTTCTCTTGCGGCTTAGGTGCGACAAGCGTTGGAGTGGAGGACAGGTATCTCTTCAAGTCCTGCAGCGCAGCCTCCGCTTCCGGAGTCCATTTCATTGGACCTGCCCTTTTCAAAATTTTGAAAAATGGCAGGGCGCGCTCAGCAGATCTAGAGATAAACCTGCTGAGAGCAGCCACACAGCCGGCAAGCCTTCGTACATCCTTGACACGCTTTGGTGCTTCGATCTGCTCGATGGCTTTGATCTTGTCGGGATTGGCTTCAATTCCCCGCTGAGACACGAAGAACCCGAGAAGCTTGCCGGAAGGGACTCCAAACACGCACTTCTCGGGGTTAAGCTTGAGGTTGATCTTGTGCAGGTTTGCAAATGTTTCGTCTAAACCTTGAATCAAGGTCGCCTTGCTCTTGCTCTTGACCACTATGTCATCCATGTAAGCTTCCACATTTCTGTGTATTTGTGGCTCAAAAGCATGGTGGATATACCCTTGCAAATGTTGAACCAGCATTCTTCAAACCGAAAGGCATCCGTACGAAGCAGTACGTGCCACACGGGGTGATAAATGCGGTTTTCTCTTCATCCTCTTCTGCCATGAAGATCTGATGATATCCTGAGTATGCATCAAGAAATGAAAGCAAATCACATCCGGCTGTGGAGTCAACAATCTGGTCAATACGCGGCAAGGGAAATGGGTCTTTGGGACAAGCTTTATTAACATCAGTGAAGTCAATACAAAGTCTCCATTTCCCGTTATCTTTGCGCACAACAACAGGATTGGCCAACCACGTGGGATGGAGTACTCCTCTGACAAGACCTGCTGCTTCCAACTTCTTGATTTCTTCTGCGATGAACTCTTGGCGCTCAACTGCCTGCTTCCTGACTCTCTGCTTGACAGGCCGCGCATGAGGACAGACGGCAAGGTGGTGCTCAATCACTTTCCTGGGAACACCGGGGATATCAGACAGTTGCCACGCAAACACGTCGATATTCACCCGCAGGAAAGCAACGAGCGCGCTTTCCTATTTGGGGTCAAGAGTGGCGCTGATGGTGAAGGTACCACCAGTGCCATCCTCTTTGGCGAACACCTTCTTAGTCGCAGGTGGAGCTGCCATCGCCTTCTTATACTTGCCGGTGGAGCTCGATGGTGTGTCCTCGACGGTAGTGCAGCACACCGAAGAGGTGCGCTTGCCGGAGTGGGCATCAGAACTCTTGCCGGACTTGGTCTTCTTCTTCCCCCCGGGAGCTTCAGCGGCAAGTGTCCTTCGTTCTGCTGCAGCTGCTGCTTCCCGGTAGATCTTGTCGGCACAAATAAGAGCATCCTTCTTGTCGCCAGGGACAGAGATGACACTTATTGGGCCTGGCATTTTCAGTATGTTGTACGCATAGTGAGAGGCTGCCATGAACTTGGCGAGTGCCGGACGGCCCAGGATTCCATTATAAGGTAATGGAATGTCGGCAACGTCAAACGTGATCCTCTCAGTCCTGAAGTTCAGCTCACTGCCAAATGTTACCGGCAACGTGATCTTTCCCTTTGGCTTGTTCCTTCCCGGGTTAATTCCTTGAAATGTGCCGGTCTCTTCGAGCTCGCTGTTGGGGATCTGGAGCTTCTGGAGCACCGCGGAGGAGATCAGGTTCAAGCCGGCCCCGCCGTCAACTAGCATCTTAGTGACCTTGAGGTTGCGGATTGTTGGTGAGACCAACATCGGCAAGCACCCGACCGCAGTTATGCGATCTGGGTGGTCCTCAATATCAAAGATGATAGGCGTGCCGGACCATTTCAGAGGCTTGCGTGACTCGACGGGTGGTTCTGCTGCATTAACTTCCCGCACCCACTGCCTGAGCTGGCGGTGCGAGGCATGCAGAGAAGCACCTCCGTCAACGCATAGGACCTCTGTGGCTTTCTGGAACTCCTGCTCATCAGTCTCCTCATCATCCATATCTTCATCATCGCCGTCATCTTCATCCTTGTCGCGGCCGCGAGGAGGTCTGTCACCTTGCCGCTGCTTGGCCTTGCCGCGGCATCCTCCTCGGCCGGGACGTTTCTTGCCGGATCCACCAGCTCCTTCCTGGGCTTTCTCCTTCTCGCGCCGCTCGTATTCAGCTTTCTGTTGCTCAACAAGCTGCTCGACCCTCTTGCAGTTCTGAAGATCATGGCCCTTGGTGCGGTGAATCTTGCAATACTGCTTGTTGGTGTTGTGCTGCTTGTCGGCGACCGCCACCTCCGCGGCAACCTCCTTGCCGGAGTCACCAGCTTTGGCTTCCTTGGCGCCGCCACCGTTGCCGGACTGCTCAACAACTAGCACTTCTTTGCCTTTCCTCCTTCTGTTGTTCCACCGCCGGGTTTTCCTTGTCGGGGCGGCATCTTCGCTGTCAGATCCTCCCGCTCCTATATTCTCTCCGGGGAGTCTCCTCCCTTCCTCAGCACGCGCGCACTTGTCGGCCAGTGCATATAACTCACTGACGTCCCTGATCTTGCACATCGCCATTTCCTCCCGCATCCTGCGGTTCCGCACATTCTGATGGAACGCGCTGATCACCGCGGCAGGGTGGACGTCTGGGATGTTGTGCTGCACGCTACTGAATCTCTGAATGTACTTGCGCAGGGGCTCTCCTTCCTTCTGGGCGAGCAAATGAAGATCACTCTCCTGGCCATGAGGCTTGTGTCCGCCGGTAAAGGCGCCGACAAACTGATGGCACAGATCAGCCCAAGAAGATATGGAGTTGTCCGGCAAGTGCATGAGCCAGGATCTGACATTGGGCTTGAGCACCAGCGGGAAGTAGTTGGCAAGGATCTTGTCATCTCATCCCCCGGCAGCTTGCACCGCAACAGTGTAGATGCTGAGGAATTCTGACAGATGCGTCTTGCCGTCGTACTTCTCCGGTACGTCTGGCTTGAAGTTCTTTGTACTGGGCCACTGGACTTGCCGCAGCTCACGAGTGAACGCAGGACAACCTACCGCATACGGCAGATCGCCTGGTTCTCCTGGCGCATGCATGTCAACGGAGGGCCCAGCGCGCTTGTCGGATTGACGTCGCGCTTCTCTTCGACGCTCGATGCGGGTTCGAGCGTCTTCTTGTTGTCGATCATGAAGAACTTGGCGCTGATCACGACGAGTTCGTGGATCCGACGATGCAGTGGAGTCGCTGTCGAGGTGGATCCGACGAGTCGGCGATCTTGGCCTTCGGGGCGGTGATTGCATGGTAGTTGCACCTCCGCCTGTTTCGTCGCCACCGGCTCGCGTTCGGCGGTCCTGCCGCGGCGGTGACGCGCTCGGCCGCCGTGGAGTGTCGCCGTTGGCGTAGCCGATGAGACTCTGAATGGTGGCCCTCCATTCGTCGATCTTGTCCCACGTTGGAGGGTAATCTAAGAGAAGTTGAGCTCGCGCCAAAGCTTCTGCTGGAGTGGTGGGTGGCAGTGGCGGACGGCGCGAGGAGCGGGACGTGCTCGAACTTCTAACTATGTTAGAAGGAGCAGTATCCCGTCCAGGCGACCGTGGCCCGCTCGTGCCAGCATGCTGGCGTGCATGCTGGTCTTGAGCGCCCCGAGATCCACCGGCTTGGCCTTGGTCTAACATGCGCATGGTGCTGCGAGCGCCATGGTGCTGTTGATCTTGCGCCTCCTGAGAGTGGCGCAGAACATGTACAGTCGCCGAGGTTTGTGCAGCCTTGTCCTTGGACTTGGCAGCACTGTGAGTACCCTCATCAACGGCTGTTCTTCCGCAGGCGTCCACTCCACCACCCGTTTGCTCCAACGGTGGCGGAAACGACGTGGACGGAGCGGCTGCTGCCGAAGTCTTCTTCTTCGGTGGCATGTTGATGAAAGGAAATGAAGATCTAGCTCGTGTGAACACCAGATCAGGTTCACACAATCTCGACGCCCCCTACCTGGCGCGCCAAAGATGTCGGGGAAACTGATCCTCGAACACCTATGGGGCCGGTGGACCGGGCCCCTTTCGGTTCGGCGGGGGGCGGAGATCGCACGAAGAGCAGATCGAGGCGAGGCACACGAGCAGTTTACCCAGCTTCGGAGCTCTCTGGAGAGATAACACTCCTACTGCTGCTTGTCTGGTTGTATTATCTGGTGTTCTTGCTCTCCAAAGCGAGAGTGTGATGTTCTCTGGGCTACGGATGGATCGAAGCAAACTGTCTGAGGCTTCGAACCTATGAGCCGAACCCCCTCTATGTTGCGCATGGGCCTCCTTTTATACGCTAAAGGGGTCACCGACAGGTGGCAACGCAGAGGAGGGAAAAAACGTAAAAAGCAAGGTAGTTGATACAGTTACTTATACAGTGCACCCTACCTAACCCTGACGGCAGGGGACAAGGGCATTAAATGCCCGTCTGAGTCGCCTGAACAGTGCAGAAAAGGACCGTTAGGGGCGCCACCGTTCGCCACGATGGCGATCTTGTCAGCTTCGCATGCCACTGCGCACCGCTGGCTGCACAGCCTCCCGCCACGCACGTCCGGAGAGGCCCCCAGAGCGACACGTTGGTGGATGCGCTGGAGCGTGGACGCAGAGTGTCCGCGTGCCGCGGAAAGCGCCTTGCTGCTGTTGTTATCTTGTCGGGTCCGGAAGCTTGTCGCTCACCGGGCTTCGAGGTACCTTAGTTTGTCTTCCCGGCAAGCTCCTCTTGCCGGGGCCTTGTTGCCTTGCCGGAGTGCGTGGCGCGTCGCGGCAAGTTCATTGGAGCGCCTTGGTTGGCCTTCCCGGCAAGCTCCTCTTGCCGGGGTCTTGTCTCCTTAGCTTAAATACTTTGTTCTTGGATGGCTCCAAGGGAACCTTGGGGGATCTTGGCGTTCACCCGGCAAGCCTTTGCCGCGGGGTGCTGCAACTGCCCGTGCACAAGTTCGGGGTACTAGGGTACCCCTAATCTAGTACGCCGACACACCTCATATCACTTTGCGGCCTCACGCACGGTATTCCCATGGGTGTCGCCTTACCATGGCCTGGGACCGTTTGCGCCTTTTGGCTCACATATATGATAGTGTCGCTAGCATCCATATGACAGAGAACCCGGGCCGACATGGCTAGTCGTGAACCCAAAGCGGCACCAACCTATGGGGACAGGCATACATGAATCGCATCGAGCATGTCGGTCAGTGGTTTGTGAATTCGGGCTGTAGCACTGGGCTAACAGGACTCCGGGAACCCGGGTTGTAGCAGGCTAGGCAGGACTCCGGATGTCACCGCGTGACATTTCCCCGAAGGGACAGACACAGGAACAAAGTGAAACACATGCCGGCCAGTCAAGTGTCCTGAGCAGTAGTGCTGGGCTAGCAGGACTCCGGTGAACCGGGCTGTAGCGGACTACTATGACTCATGGAAGCACTAGACTGCATTTCCCCATAAGAGAGGCTGCCAAGGATAAACAACTAGATTGTCGGATCCCACACATACCAAGCATTTCAATCATACACACAATATGCTCGATGTGTGTAGGTACAACATGGCATCACAACATAACTCTACGACTCAAGTATTTATTCATTAGGCTCCGAGGAGCGAGATATTACAAACATGGGTCTCATGACCCAACAATCATAGCATGCAAATCAAAGCACACGCGGAAGCTTAACATGTCTGAGTACAGACATCTACGAATGAAAAAGGCTAAGAAGCCTGACTATCTACCAGATCCTGCCGAGGGCACAAGATCGTAGCTGAGGTATCAAGCTAAACGTCGAAGTCCACATGAAACTACTAGCGAGACTTGTCGTGGGTTTGTCAAGGCAGATGTCCTCGTGAAAGGACTTAGTCGTGGAGCCATCACAACGGGTTAGCTTAAAGGGGTTAAACCGGACAAGGGGACACGGGAGTTTATACTAGTTCGGCCCCTTCGATGAAGGTAAAAACCTACGTCTAGTTGTGATTGGTATTGCTAGGGTTTCGAAGGCCAGGGAGCGAATCCGCTTTGTCTGGCTCTCGAGTTGTTGTTGTCTGTCTCTAAACCGCGGCCGGGTCGTCCCTTTATATACATAGGTTGACGCCCGCCGGGCTACAGAGTCCCGAATCCGGTTTATAAACGTATCCGGTTCGGCCTCTCTCTTCCTATCTTACTATACAAGTTACATGACTAGGCCGGTTTACATTTACATACTGTAACTCGCCTTTGGGCCCTCCATAAAACGCCAGCATCTTTACATATTCATGGGCTTCTAATCTTCAAATAGCCAACCCGGCTACATAAGGCCGATTTACCTCCAGTAGTAATATCCCCAACATTAGGCCCCAGATTGGTTTGAACTTGTTCATGTCAATCTTCCACACTTTAGAAAAAATCTTCTCTCTTGTCTTCATTTTTGATCTTGTAAACCACCATGACGTCATACTTCAAAATTGCGATAAACCATCCTGACGTCATCCATCCGTTGATATCGGAGATTTCCTTTATTTAATATATATCCAGTTATCGAGGCGACATCTTTGTTATCTTATCCATTTTTTGGACTCCTCAATTCCCGCACTTGCCATTTTTCACTTCGCGTTATAAATAAGACCGAGGGGTCATTTTCACTATTTCCCCCCGTGCCTCTTCGCATCGTCTTCCTCGCGCTGCTCAGCCTCTGGAACTCCACCGCCACCGTCGACCGTCGTTTCTGCTCCGACCTTGGTCGCTGCATCGCCCTGAACGCACCAAAGAACTGCGGCGCTCTTCCGCTTCCTCACTAGCTCCGGTAAGTTCTCTGCTTTTTTCACCATAGATCTATTCTAGGTTTTCGATATTCCTCGTAGTTCTTCTGAAGTTCATCAGTGCTATTCTTCCCTGTTCTTCCTTTAATAGATGGACACTTCATGCTTGATGCATCTCTTACCGTAGCTTACCTACCATGGTCATCACAAATCTTTATGCGCAAAGAACTGGTCTGTCTGTAAAAAATTGCTTCAGTTCTGCACCCCTTCAAGATCCAATTATTTTTGCTTTTCTGTCTTATCTCTAGATCTGAAAGTTTTAAACATCACTGTGAGATCTGTTTCTCCTCGCACCAACATAAGCGATTTGACATTGGATAAATAGTCTATGCCATTAGCCCTCTGATAAACCGGAAGAGCATGTTACCTTCATAATTACGCTCCGGTTTAACAGTGTCTGATCAATCCTGCGCTAGCATTACCTTTCTTTCTCATTACACTAGTCTCCGGGTTGTACCATTTATTATATCAGTACATTTCTTACTCCCTTGTCTCTTGTGTATGATCATGCATAATTTATAAACCGGCCTTTCATTTTCAGTTTATCCGCTTTGCAATGGCCAAACAATTGACTGCCTGCAACTGGGCTCGTTCCCGGGTTACTGAGGATCAATTGAATGAGATGGTTAGCATCGGCTCTCTGCCTAAGAAAACTGAGATCAAATGGCGAGTTCCAAGAACAAAGAATCCTCCAACCCCAAGACAAGGCGAGGTGGTAATCTTTGTTGACCATATAGGCCGTGGTTTCAAACCGCTAGGGTCAAAATTTTATCGAGATGTACTTGCTAGCTTCCAATTGCATCCACAAGATATTGGTCCCAACTCAGTCTCCAACTTACACTAGAAGAAAACAGAGCTTTAGCGCCGGTTCGTAAGGGCCTTTAGTGCCGGTTCCATAACTGGCACTAAAGGGTGGGCACTAAAGCCCCCCCCCTTTAGTACCGGTTCGGCACGAACCGGCGCTGAAGTGCCACCACGTGGCGTGAGCTCGTGCCCTGGAATGGGGAACCTTTAGTACCGGTTGGTGTTACCAACCGGTACTAAAGGTTTTTTTTTGAAAATTTTGGAATTTTTTGATTTTTTTTCGATTTTTAATTTTTCTGAATTATTTGATGATTTAGTCTCTGATCACCTCTCTTAACTGCTCAACTGTGGATCACTCATTCCAAATCGCCTGACTTCCCGGCCGGTCATCCATCCTCTCACTCCCCCAGCCTGAGCACGCTTAACTTCGGAGTTCTATTCCCCCTACATTCCAAGTCTGCACTTGTTGTTTTCCTGACAAATGTAAGCTGTCAATCCTATTAACCCTCAGCAGTTTAGCTTGAGCATTAGGTCACACGTTTCACCGTTTGAGTTTGAAACTATTATTCTAAAAAACAGTAATTAGTTAGTAACACTAATATTTCTTGAATAAGTTTGACCATAGTTTGACCACAGTTTGACCATAGTTTGACCAGATTTGACCAAAATTTAAAAAATTGAAATAATTATTTAGTAACACTAATATTCTTGAATAATTATGTAGTAACATTAATACTTCTTGAATAAGTAGTTTGACCAGATTTAACCAATTTTTTTAAAAAAAAATGAAATTTGACCATATCTTTTTTCGTTTTGGAATTTGAGGATTCTAAAAAATTGCAAACAGGCCGTAGGCTGTCTCCATCGGATGCGGATTTTCGTGCTGAATTTTTTGATATATTATACGTTTTTTCCGACATCGTACGCAAAAGTTATAGCTGTTTTACATTTTCCCTACACTTTTTGCAAAACAAATATAACTACCTCTCGAAGGATTTTATTTTTTGAAGTTTTTATCATTTTCTTTTGATTTTTTCAGAACTGAAATGGCGAC